>NC_053156.1:226325818-226528318 GCF_016835505.1 Polypterus senegalus | reverse complement strand
ATATCTTTTCAAGTTCTATTTAGTCCATATGTGTCAAACTCAAGGCCCGCAGGCCACATCCGGCCCGGTGTGTAATTATATCCGCTCGCGAGATCATTTTATATACGGTATTATTGTTATTAATGGCCCGGGGATATGAAGCGCTGGTAACACAATAAACTACAGATCCCATAATGCAGCGCTTCAGCTGCCTTGCCGAACACCGCGTCCCCGCGGTCTCTTCAGTCGTTTCCTTACTTTGCAAAGGAAGCAGCTTTCTCACAGTTTCTGCACTGTTTTATAAACGAACGATATATAAGAAAGTCCTTTTTCCTTTCTTCGCCAACGAAGCAGCCTTTTTATTTAATCCACGAGTTCTCCGCTGTTTCATTGTTCATTTATTATGATTTTTATAGTTATTGTGTAGGTTTTATTAAATCCACGGGTTCTCTTCTGTGTTCACTGCGGTGTCTTCTTTTGTTTACGACCTTCGCCAAGGAAGCAGCTTTCTCACAGCTTCTGCACTGTTTTAAAAACGAACGACATATAAGAAAGTCCTTTTTCCTTGCTTCACCAACGAAACAACCGTTTTATTTAATTCACGAGTTCTCTTCTATTTTATTGTTCATTTGTTACGATTATTGTGTAGCTATTTTAGACTTACTTTACTGTTCAAATACCCATTTCCTTTATTTAATCCGCGGACTCTCCGCTATTTTTTTGTTCCTTTATTACGATTACAGTTATTTATTGCTTCCCTTCTTTCGCTGACTGCCTGCCCATATAAGCCGCTGCACTGTTTTTTTGTCAAGTAGTATATTCAGACAGTATTTCACCGCTGCAAAGCGTGGGTATTTTGCTAGTCTATACTAATAAAAGGCAAAGCCCTCACTGACTGACTGACTGACTGACTCATCACTAATTCTCCAACTTCCCGTTTGGGTAGAAGGCTGAAATTTGGCAGGCTTATTCCTTACAGCTTACTTACAAAAGTTAAGCAGGTTTCATTTAGAAATTCTACGCGTAACAGTCATTACTGAATCCTACTTACATACATATATATGGCCATAGCCTGCAGCTCGGTCGCCGTGTGAGGCGGAGTTGCGTCCCCCATCACCATGCCGCCCACGTAATTGAGTGCCTGCCCATATAAGGCCGTCCGTCAGCAGCAATCCAATAGACGCGCTGCCGGGAGTTAAAATTGCTGGTGAAGGAGTGTGCTTATGCAAACGAAGATGAGATGGTCAGGGATAGAATAGTGTTTGGCACAAACTCAGCAAAAGTGCGAGAGAAACTTTTAAGTGCCGAGTCTGAGCTAACATTAAATAAAGCTGTGGATATTGCAAGATCGCACGAGATAGCACAAGCACAGCTGAGAACCTTCGATGCATGTACTTCAGGCGGCTCATGTGAACTGACTGTCAATGCAGTACGCAGACAACAACAAAGAGCTCCAAAGAGCGCTGAACAAAAAACGCATTACACAATTGAGACGGCAGCAACAGAATATGAAGCGAGTGACGCATACACGCATATTCATAAGTTCAGCTACTGCGGAAACAAAGCACACGGTGGAAAAAGTCAATGTCCAGCTAAAGGAAGACAGTGTAAAAAATGTGGTAAATTGAACCACTAAGCTAAAGTTTGCAGGACTGGGAAAGGTAAACCTGTGCATGCAGTGTGTGATGTCTCAGATAAAGAGGAAGAAGAGCTGTTTATTGATGCAGTAGGAAAGGAACAACCCTCTGACACTGAACAAGCCTTTGTAGACATATCAATAAGAAAGCAAGGTGCAAAGCTTAAGTTTAAATTACGTTCATAGACACGCTGCCGCTAAATATTCACAGGAAAATCCACAACTTAATACTGGGAATGCCTGTTAAACATCTTAGATTCCAATGTACCGATTTGGGTAGTGAAAACTTCGATGAATGAAACCTGTTATCTTTAAAACGGTTGACAACGAAAATAAGATGGTCAGGGATAGACTAGACAAACACAGAATGTAACTTGGAACACAACACATCCCCCAAATACAAACCTGATTGAAAGAAATAATGATAATCAAATCCTTGATGACAGCAACACTCATAATAGTCACAAAACAATTACTTTGGCAATCATGTTACGTTATTTTTAAAATGTTTCCTTTTCTTTTTCATAACTTCTTTAACACACTACTTCTCCGCTGCAAAGCGCGGGTATTTTGCTAGTAAATAATAGTCATTCTTTACATTTTGGTCACTTATGTATTACTATTTGTTATGCTCTGAATAGTCAAATAAAATGAATAAATCATGTTTCTTTGTATAGCTTGTTGTATACCCTCATACCTGTTTATTTTTTTTTTAAACAGAGAGCATAGCAGTAACATCATCAGATTACATTTTTAATCTGTCGCAGTGTGGTGAAGCATGGCAGATCAGAGCAGGTGAAAGAAGGAAAGAAAAACAAAGAGAAAAGAAAGAGCAGTATCATGTGGACAAACCAGTACATTAGGGATGAGGTGAAGCAATTAGTGATGCCCCACTTGAGCGAGAAATGATAATCTGGGGTTGATCAGTTCTGCTGAGCAGCTGCGAGCAGGGGCAATCAAGGTCTCTAGAAAGTCCTGCTTGACCTACGTATATAGCTGGATGAACGATTCAAACTTGGATTGTCTCAGAGGATTAACGACGGAGGTGGCTGGGACATAGATTCAGATGGTGGACTGCATTCATCTGCTTCTCAACCCTGCTGAGTAGATTAATATGGGTGAGCAGGTGAGACAAGAAGTTGGAACACTGGAGATGTATTGAATGAATGTTGATCCTAAATTTTCTTCTTAATTATTCTTATTCCTAAATTTTATTCTTAGTTTCACTCTTGATTTTATGTGTTTATTGAGATTTATTTATTGGTTTTATCGTCCACACCTCACTATTGATTTTACAGATTATTTGTTGAAGACCCTATTTAATCGCCACACTTAGTTTGGACACTGTTCATTTATTTTAATTAAAAAGCACTATGCATCATAACCTGTTTTTGTCCTCATTCATCCTAGTCAATCTTGATTATGACTATTAATGTCCAATGGAAATGAAAGAAGCCCAAGGCAGCTGGTATCAGGACATAACACTCAGTCATAGGCTGCTGCTCTTTCCTGCTTTAAGTCAGCCATTTTTATTCCAGTCCCAAAACAGAAAACCACCAATAATCTAAATAACTTACACCTAGTTGCATTCACATCAATTATATGAAATGCTCTGAGAGACTAATTTATACATGTATTGTTCTCTTCTTTGGGTTTCTTTCCATCCCATTCATATTTTCATTTATACCACACATGTCCACTACAGGATAATAATTAAGCATGTCATATATTTTCTTAATCATATTTAAATTGGTGTTTCAGTTTCTGTCAATTTAATCAGAAAAGTGTTTCTTAAATTAAAATTGCAGCAATCAACTTTTCTGCTGCAGAAGGAGTTAAAGGCCTTAAGTGATCAATAGTTTGCAAGTTTGTAATCAAATGACTCTTTTACATCTAGTTGTCGTCCATTTGTTTCTGAGTTGAACCAATATTGTCATTACAGCAGAAAATCTATCAAATCAAATTAAATCAAGTGTTGCATCATAGAACCATACAGAACAATGCATATCTTCTGTAAGTAATCAAGATCTATGTATCTGTTTCAGAATGATAGATACAAAAGACAAATACTAAACAATAGTTTAAAAAAAGGAAAAATGTCAGCATTTAAAAATAAGTTAAAGTCAATGTCCATTGTGGAGGCACACAATATTTTTGGTTCCTTTTAAGTTTCTGGCGTGGGAACCTTTGTGTGACATTTTCATATTTGTAGATTATCTGATGTTGGTATGAGCAAGTAAAGCTGGGTAGCTGAGTATCACCTGTTTGACTCCAGTTTCCTCCCAAGTTCAAACGAAAAGTATGTTAGGTTAATTGGCAACAGTGCCACTTGCAGTGTCAGTGTTTCTGCTGTGGATGATCCTGGGGTAGGTCTTCTGTCCTGACTCAGACTTAGGTTTAGGTTATAAAGGAGCTGTTACCAGTGAACAGACATTCCTTTAATTGTGCTATTAAGAATAATAAATTGTCATTAAAAGTAATGACTCTTGAAATACAGTATGTTACTATGTCATTTGTCTTTTTTTATATGATTAAAGAGACTTACAATGTGTTTATTAAATACAGACATAACAGCTGCTTAAAATGGTTATCTAAAAAGTTGTTACTAGAATAGGGTTATCTAAAAAGTTGTTACTAGAAAAGAGTTCAAAAATGTTTACTATGTACCTATTTATCCATTTTCTAACCCACTAATCCAGTTCAGAGTCAAGGGGGATGGTGCCTACTATTATTCTTTATTTAGTATATGGTATATAACCAAACTAACACAAGGTGTAAAAATGTAATTACTCCCAAGAACAGATGACAATCTAATACTGAAATATAATCAAAGCTGATTGCTTGTTGATTAAATCTCTACAGCTACAGATATTCAATGAAAGATAAGAGTATAGGAAAGTCTAAGCAGTCACAAGATATGTATAGTGAATAAGTGCATTTTGAAGAGGTGTTTAAAAGTCACTAGATATAGAGCAGTTTGAATAGTAGAAGCTGTCTCATTCCAAAGCTTGGGAGCAAGAATTCTAGAAGCACTAGACACAAGACAGGAAATTATCCTGAGCAGGTCACAGTGGTATCATTGTCCACTCTTGGGTCTGGTACAATTCTTTTCTTCTTAGTAAGAATAATATGTTTGCTGTGCAACTACAGAGTTTACAGGTTTCATAGAGGAAAGGAACTGACCCTGTAATATTTGCTTGAAAGGATTCCTTCTCCCACAATCAGATAGTGGCATCCAAATAATTCCACCTTTAATAAAAATGAATACTGTGCCCTTCAGGTTTTCTGACAGTATTCCACATCGGTCGGGAGTATTCAAACATGAAAAACCCTTTTGTGTGTGCCTACATCTCTTGTATTCTTCATTATCTCCAGCTGTGAGTCTGCACCTGTGTTGTAAAGTAATGAGATAGTGACAGTTTTCTGCTGCATTTTCTGACAAAGCAAGTCTAATCATTCTCGTTCTCCATAACACAGATCTATGCCCAGTGTCCATAGGTTCTACTATTAAAGCCATTTTTTAAAACTTAAACTAAATACAGCTATTTGCATCTGACACCTTCTACCAGGTCTTATTTGGTATGTAATGTTAGTGATAGAAGCAACCTGTGGCACTATGTAAAATATTAATTAATTAATTTCAGTAAGTTTTTGTACTCCTCTAGCCCTTTGTGACTTTAAATAACTGAGGACTCAATTTAGAGCCGGTCATTTACTTCTTAATGAGGTGCTTGGAATTCATAACATCTGGATAAAACTCAGCTGTCTACACTGTGGAGCACAAGGTAAAATGCATGCCAGTCTTGCTTGGAAAAATAGCAGAAATAAATAAAGTGAAGCCATTTGTAGCCTCTGAGTTACTCGAAAACAAGTAAACAGAGATACTTGTTTTCACTGGGCTTAAGCTGAAAAAAAATAAATTTTCCGTGGCATGCCCATGCAACACTGATGTAGCTAGCCACTACATATGGAAGTCATCACTGTGCCCTTCAGGTTTTCTGACAGACCTTGAAAAAAATACCTGTTTCGGAGCATGTTGCATTCCCTGGCCATTGTAATCTGTGATTCCTCTGTGCAGGCACTCCCAGTTTACCTTAGGATTTCCACTGTTGTTCAATTAAAAAAAAGATGATTAAGAACACATACATAAGCCAAGCACTTTTGATTTAACAAATGCTTATAATAGCCATTCTGGAATGCTGTTTCTCCCTTCCACATTTTATTTAGAAAAAGAGTTGTTTACATTTAGTCCATTTCAACTGTAGCCCCATCTGCTGTTTTGTTACTTATGAATTAGTGTTTAAAAATTTCAATTATGTATCTTGGAAGGCCATATGCAGACATTAAGAGAACACCTCTCTGACCACACTATTGCTGAATGGTGGCCTCTGTAAATTTTAAAGGCAATTTAAAATTTCCATCACTCTTCTCTCACTCAGAATGGTTGGGATTTAGTATTAGAGATAGGCGTTATGGAGAAAAATGTTCATGGATTGTAACTGAAGATTTTATTTTTAAAAGGTGATCCAGTAGCATTTGTTTATGTTTCAAATTGTGTGTCTTATACCTGGCAGCACAGCATTCAAGGACTTCATAGGACACTATTTAATAGCTCTTTTCTAAGGAAACTTACATTGATCTCACTGATTAGTTTTATTGGATTTAGTTCATACAGTTACATATATTTTACACATTCAAGCAATTAATTGAATCTGGTGTGCTGAGGAATATTTTTTTTTCTAATGATATTTGAAAGATGATGACAGAAAAGGAATACCTTTTATTTTTCTGTCTTTATATTTCAGTTCACCGATTTTTGTTCTCAAAATATAGGATAAGTATTATTATGGTAAAAAATGTGACTTTTTTTAAAAATTATTTTCTTACCTTAAAAATTATTTTCTTGCATTTTAAACTGTAGAGTACAAATGACTTTATTTCAGGAACTGTAAGGGTCCAATTCCACACATCTCTCATGGAATGTCTACATTCATCTAAAATTAGGTCAAATGAAAGACACAAATCTTAAGTTCTACAGCCTGGCATGGAGAACACCATCCCAGAATCTATAATAAAATATAGTCCAGTGGCTGTTTTCGTTTTTGCCACCTTTTTTGGACTAGTCTCCTTTGACAGTTTTCATCTAAAAGTGGATGTGCCTTTATCGAATTATTGAATTTTCCAACTCAGTGGTAGCATTCTGTTAATAGTAAAAACTGAAGGTTTTTCAGCATTTGGTTGTATTTCAGCCTCTTGTGCCCCTTTCCAAAAGCTTTTCTGCCCTTTCCTAAGACCATTGCTTGAGCTTTGTTACAGCTGAGCTCTACAATCTATACATTTCTGTAAATGCTCTCTAGGATTAGCCTCAGGGCCTCCAGTTTTGGACAAAGGGAGATGTAGAGTAGATTGACAAAAACACACTAGCATTTGGCTTATTTGAGGCCTCTTTAATCTCAGCAAAGTATACCTTGTTTTCAAGAAATTAACACCATGTGAAAGCTCAAATCATGAATACTGTATTAAAGATCTCAGTTTAATCTTCACTTAATATTTTCAATAACCATGCCAAGAACAGTTGTCTTCAAATTTCAGAACCAATCAATATCAGAGTGATGCACCCCAGATTATGTTCACATATCAATAATGAACAGCAAAAATTCAAGTGGTCAAATAATGATATAATGTTTTGTATTCGTACTTATAAAAATGCCGTGATGTCTATAACTGATACTTTTAACACATGGATGCATGATTGTGTGAACCTTAAAGAGAAAAACAAAAAAGAAAACCACAAAATGTCTGCAATGTGGAAATTCTTTTACTTCTGGACTGTAAGCTGTGAATGTAACCATAAGAATGAGCACAGCCAAATTGCATCTGCAAATTGCAACAGCATCACCCAACATTGCGGAAGACACTGGCAAGGAGGGAAAAAATGTCATACGATAACCCACAGGCAGTTTAAAAAAGAAGCGGCGCTTGCTCAATATATTGTTCTTGATAATCAACCACTGTCGGTTGTTGATAATGTGGGATTTCTGTGCCTCCTGAATGTGTTAGAACCCAAGTACAACATTCCAAGTTGTGCCCATGTCACAGAGATCATCTTACTAAGGATGCACAAGTTTGTAAAAAGGTACTTTATGTTGGCAGGTTAGTACAGGACATAACAGCTGTCAGCTTCGCCACTGACGTTTGTTTGTCCAGTGTCTACCATTAGCTTAACTGCACAGTGAATAGATGAAAATTTCACTCTCCAGTGTGTTATGCTGCATGCAAAGCTGTTTCAAGTCCCATACAGGAAAAGCAGTAGCAGATGCATTTCAGGAAATGTTTTGCACTTGGACCATTTAGAAAAGTTATGTGCCCATTGTGGTCTGCAACAATGCCAAAAATATGATAAAAGGCATTTATGGTGCTGAAGTCCCAAGCTCTTCAGGTGTTGGTCATACCTCCAGCTGGCAGTAGCAGCATTTAGCATAGCAAAATGTTGCAGATGCTGTGACAGTCAGCCGTAAAATAGTTGGGTATTTTCTGCCTGGGTATACTCCTGCTTAGAGGACATTCACCAACACCACTCTACTCAATCCAAGGTATCCCGTTTTAACAGACTATGTGGTTCACTTCATTTAAAACCAGCACATGTGGAAATGCCACTGTTTGCTTTTTCTAGATCACATAATCTATTTTTAATGGGGAAACTAAACGGTAAATGCTAAGATTGTCTTATTTAAAATTAGAAAAATAATGACTTCACTATTTAAACTACAATACATATTTTTCCACATATTGTATTAACTATTAAATGTTTTCTTACCTTCTAATCTTTTTGCAATTGAAGATTCAGACATGATAAATGTGTGGTTGTCACTTTGTTTTAATCAATGAAATGAAACACTCAAGAGTCACTTAATGTACATACTAATTTTAGTAGATCATATTACAAGCAAATGTGTTTTTTGTGGATGTGAAGAGTGTGTTTTTTTGCAAAACACAGTATCCGATGCATTTGTTTGTGACAGAACATGGTGGAATAGAGTCTGTGCTGTGTTTCATCATTGTTTCATAATGTGAAGCATTATTGGTGTAGAGTTTTGTTACTTACTTTAACACTGCAAACAAGCACTGAACATAAAACGTATGTATTGAAAACTTACTGACACATTTGCAAGACAAAGACGCTGAAGAGGAGGTGCAAAGGAATTTAAGGAATTACAACTTTTTTCGTAAGCTTCAGGGATTCTACTGTTAGAGGATCTGTTCAAAATGTTTTTAAAATATAGCAGGATCTAATCAATAACATTTTACAAACCGGATTCCAAAAAAGTTGGGACACTAAACAAATTGTGAATGAAAACTGAATGCAATGATGTGGAGATGGCAAATGTCAATATTTTATTTGTAATAGAACGTAGATGACAGATCAAACGTTTAATCCGAGTAAATGTATCATTTTAAAGGAAAAATATGTTGATTCAAAATTTCACAGTGTCAACAAATCCCAAAAAAGTTAGGACAAGTAGCAATAAGAGGCTGGAAAAAGTAAATTTGAGCATAACGAAGAGCTGGAAGACCAATAAACACTAATTAGGTCAATTGGCAACATGATTGGGTATAAAAAGAGCTTCTCAGAGTGGCAGTGTCTCTCAGAAGCCAAGATGGGTAGAGGATCACCAATTCCCACAATGTTGCGCAGAAAGATAGTGGAGCAATATCAGAAAGGTGTTACCCAGCGAAAAATTGCAAAGACTTTGCATCTATCATCATCAACTGTGCATAACATCATCCGAAGATTCAGAGAATCTGGAACAATATCTGTGCGTAAGAGTCAAGGCCGTAAAACCATACTGGATGCCCGTGATCTCCGGGCCCTTAAACGACACTGCACCACAAACAGGAATGCTACCGTAAAGGAAATCACAGAATGGGCTCAGGAATACTTCCAGAAACCATTGTCAGTGAACACAATTCACCGTGCCATCCGCCGTTGCCAGCTGAAACTCTACAGTGCAAAGAAGAAGCAATTTCTAAGCAAGATCCACAAGCTCAGGCATTGTCACTGGGTCAGGGATCATTTAAAATGGAGTGTGGCAAAATGGAAGGCTGTTCTGTGGTCAGACGAGTCACGATTCAAAGTTCTTTTTGGAAATCTGGGACGCCATGTCATCCGGACCAAAGAGGACAAAGACAACCCAAGTTGTTATCAACGCTCAGTTCAGAAGCCTGCATCTCTGATGGTATGGGGTTGCATGAGTGCGTGTGGCATGGGCAGCTTGCATGTCTGGGAAGGCACCATCAATGCAGAAAAATATATTCAGGTTCTAGAACAACATATGCTCCCATCCAGACGTCTTCTCTTTCAGGTAAGACCCTGCAATTTTCAACAAGACCAAGCCTGACCACATTCTGCATCAATCACAACATCATGGCTGTGTAGAAGAAGGATCCGGGTACTGAAATGGCCAGTCTGCAGCTCAGATCTTTCACCTATAGAGAACATTTGGCGCATCATAAAGAGGAAGGTGCAACAAAGAAGGCCCAAGACGATTGAACAGTTAGAGGCCTGTATTAGACAAGAATGGGAGAGCATTCCTATTTCTAAACTTGAGAAACTGGTCTCCTAGGTCCCCAGACGTCTGTTGAGTGTTGTAAGAAGAAGGGAAGATGCCACACAGTGGTGAAAATGGCCTTGTCCCAACTTTTTTGGGATTTGTTAACACCATGAAATACTGAATCAACATAGTTTTCCCTTAAAATGATTGATCTGTTCTTAACTCAATTCTACTTTTTGTAAAAACTTGATTGCTTTGTATGGATTGTAATAAAATGAATAAAAAAAAAAATGATACATTTTCTCAGTTTAAACTTTTGTTCCGTGATGTATGTTCTATTCTGAATAAAATATTAGAAGTTGGCACCTCCACATCATTGCTTTCAGTTTTTATTCACGATTTGTATAGTGCCCCAACTTTTTTGGAATCCGGTTTGTAGAATAAGCTTCCATTTCAGGGAAAAGGATACTCTTCTTTTCTTGCTCTATTTATAGAGTAGCTTTGGTTGCTGGCTCCTCTCTCTTTCTCTAATTAAAATCAATAAAAATTAAAAAAAGAAGGATCGCATATTTCTATCCCAATTCATTATTTTAAGGTTCCATATATCCATCCATTTTCTAACCCGCTGAATCCGAATACAGGGTCACGGGGGTCTGCTGGAGCCAATCCCAGCCAACACAGGGCACAAGGCAGGAACCAATCCTGGGCAGGGTGCCAACCCACCGCAGGACACACACAAACACACCAAGCACAATTTAGAATCGCCAATCCACCTAACCTGCATGTCTTTGGATTGTGGGAGGAAACCGGAGCGCCCGGAGGAAACCCACGCAGACACGGGGAGAACATGCAAACTCCACGCAGGGAGGACCCGGGAAGCGAACCCAGGTTTCCTAACTGCGAGGCAGCAGCGCTACCACTGCGCCACCATGCCGCCCATGGTTCCATATACTCACTATTAAATATTAGTTCAATGGAATGTATCACATTCTCACCTATATATAGTGGTCAACAGCAGCACAGGCACAGATTCTGGTGTATAACAAAGAGTTTTATTGTGTGAATGCTTTTTTACATAACCTTTTCCCACACCACAAGTTATATTCATCAATTTGCACTCCTTCTGCCTCTGTACTTCACTCCTCCACTCCTTCAGGCAAGCTTTCTTCCTCTTAACTCTGTCTCGACTGGCTGAAGTCAAACGACTCCTTTTATCTGAGATCTGGAAATAATTCTGGTGGCAGGGCATATCCCAATGGAATTACTTCTGGGCCAATCAGAAGTTCCATAAAGTAGGGATTGTGCATCCTGCAGGCATCCGAGTAGAAATACTAAACCAGGGAGGGTTCCACCTAGCATATTGGGGAAGAAAATGCCCTGAATACATTATCTTCCCCAGTCCTTCCATGCTGTTAACATCCTTGCTGGGTCAGGATCCCAGTTCTGCTCCTGCCGGGATACCAGTAACTGCATGGCAAATCTTTAATTGCCAAAATTTCTTAAAATAACTATGTAGCATTTAGGAAAAAAATCTTTAATCACTTAAATAAAATGTCTTTAAGTATCAAAAATGGTCAAATGAATATAAAACTGGTAAACATATCATCAGAAAAAATGTTTCCTGTTATAGATATAAGGACCAGTTCTTTTGAAATATCAATACAGCCAAAGAAGCCAAAGAGGTGTTGTTGCTGGAGCTACAGGAAGTGTGGCCTAGAACCAGCTAGAATAGGATTATGTGGCACCACCTGCCAAATATCTCTGGAAGGACCAGCCAAGTAGTAGTTTGGAGTGTATGTTTGATGAGATTGTAGATGAACATGCAGCAGCATCAATGCACTGTATTCTAGTAGCTGTTGCCATACAGCTGGACACATACTTAGGAGTTACCACAATTTTTCTTTCAGATAAACCAATTTAGTACTGGTCAATATTGGTTCCTCACTTTGTCTCAGATGTTAAGGAAATACCTTTCAGCCCCATGCAATAGTGTAGAGAGAGAGAGAGAGAGAGATTATTTAGTGCACTGTAATATTGTTAATGAAACCAGAAACAAACTTACACCTGAGCATGCAGAGATGCTTGTGTTCATCAAAAGGAACCTTCCATTTACTTTTCCAAAAAATTTCATAGACCAATGACGTTTGACATGTGTACCTTTGTGCCACTGAACTAGCTATCCTAAAAAATGAGATACTAGTAAAAGAAATGTTCTTGTTATGTTTAGCCAAATTCATCTGAACACTGTTTTGTACTATTACATCCCATCTTGAAAGAAAATGTTGGTTTGGTTTGCATTCATTAATTCCATGTGATTTTTATTTTTTTTTCTGTGAAATTTGAGCCATTTTTAAAATGGTATTCTAATGTAATCTATTTAATGTATCCTACTTTAACTTATTTGTTCGATTTTTAATTATTCTATATATTATATTATATTATATTATATTATATTATATTATATTATATTATATTATATTATATTATATATTCAAATATATATATTTGAATGATAACAGTGAAGTTGATAGTTGTTTGACATAAATAAATACTATCTTCCAGCCTCACTGCAATTGTGTTGGTACTGGTGGATACCAAATAAAGAAGCGTCAGTCATCATATTCGGTCTGAAAAAATGGTATTGATGTATTCATTAAATGTAGACATGGGAAAAAATATAACCTTAATAAAGAGGAAGGATCAGAAGTGAATTAAAATGCCAATAATATCAAACACCACTGTGGCAAACCAGGCCTCTGTGTATCTGTAATGTGTAAATGCTGCAGACATTATATTTGCTTAGGTTTAACAAATAAGTCACTATGTCATTACATTTTAATTGTTTAGCCCCCAAATTCGTTGAAAGCAACTTACAAATTGTAAGCACATAAAATTATGGTTACTTGCAAGCTAAGTGATTTATAGTCCACGACCAATTGCCAAATTAGTATTTAATTTAAAAAACTATTTTATATAGCTTTTCCATAGTAAGCAAAATGACAAAGTACTTTTCAGGTTCATGGCAAATAATTTCCATATTTCTACAATATTAGCACTGGCAGGTTAAATTACTTGCTGAACCTGTAACTGTATGATTTACAGTCTAATATCCTAGCACTGCATATAATAAACAAATTTGATCTTATCTAGACCACTTCCATTGTGAATACTATCTCACGCTGCTTTGTTAAAATTGTAAAGTACAAGTGTTTATATTTGTCTGCAGTTGTAGAGCAAGCAAATAACTGAACTGCTCAGGGCCACAGTTATTTAGTGATGTGGAATAAATTGACAAGATTCAGTTTTATGTACGATTGCCAATAAATGACCATACTGCAGCAAACATAATTTTATGTTTAGCCTTTTCCTAGTGAACACCATGCTGAATGTGGTTTATGGGTTCTTTCAATTGTTTGTTTCCACAATTGGTGCACTATTGTCAGAACTAGCACAAAGTACAGAGATACAGGCAGGATCCAGGTAATGTGTTGAGAATCTCTTTTCTTTTACTTGGTCTTGAATCTATATGATGTTGTATTATAATATTTGACTTTTTTACCTTCTGAAGTATTTTTTCTCAGAGGTGGAGAGAGTGTAGGGCCTTCAGCTTTGGATAGTCTCCTTCACTAATTTGTGGGACAAAAGTGCAAAACAAAAGGGCACTAAAAATGTGTGCAGTGACACATGAGCACAGCTATAGATAGATACTGTAGATAGAACATAACTCATAATTTAATTAAATTTCTTGATTTCCGCTTACTGGACTCAGGCTGTAGATTTAAAACTGGTCAGTCATGTGGCATATTTAGTTGTGATAGTTTTTTTGCACAGTTTTAAGTGAAATACATAGGCTTCTAGTTCATGGGAAGATGTGTTGCATGAATTATTTAGCGAACCCTACATTATCACTTCCTAGATCAAACCTTTAGGCATTTTAACATATGGCCTGCAAATCTTTGTGGGTATAACTTATATAAAACATTTGTTAAAACTTAGTTGTGTTCCGCCTGTATGTAGGTGCTCATTATTTTTATTAGTTTATAATAAAGAAATACAAATGATGCATCTCTCATTCATAGCAGAGCTTAATTAGTGTAAATTGGAATTTGGAAAAAATGTAATAAATATACAATTCAGTAAAAGTAAAGAATATAACCAACATGCCTGAACAGTTGCTGAGCTTCACACTTTATTGTATATTGCTTTTTCTATGGTTAATCTCATCCCAAAGTGCTTCACAGGTACAGAATTATAATGCAGTTAAATCCAAGTTTTTAATAATCAGTCCACAGATAGGTTTTAGGATCACACACTGGAATAAATCAATGTTACAGCACACTGCAGTTTTCTTCTGACTTCACAGGCTGAGTGTGCAAACAACACAATGGCAGGAGAAAACTGTGGTCAAAGCATTTTTCCAGGTTCCCAGACTTCTTGCATATGCAGCATCAAGACCCTGATTTCATGTCTTCAATTTTTCATTCTGTTGTTCCTGGCGCTTCTTGTACAGACACACATGTGCATGATGGCAAGCTCGATGTCCCAGGGGCCTGGCAACACTAAACCGGTGTTTTTATAATGTGTGCAGGGGAAAGAAGTGCCCAGCAGCCAGCAGCGACACACCTGTTACCCAATGGTAAATATGTCTGCTCTCTGCTCTGGATGTGGTTTTGCTGTCACCTTTCCTTCAGTGTGCTGCTCTAGGGGTTTTAAGGTAGCACGCTAACTGCACCACTAAACTCCAAAGGGTTCTGCTCACCAGTTTCCCCTTCTTGCTCTTTAGGAATGCTGTTTCAAAACATGTAGACATGGCTTTGCTGATTTTCTCATTTTTGTATATGATTTGTGAAAGAAAGAAAGAAAGAAAGAAAGAAAGAAAGAAAGAAAGAAAGAAAGAAAGAAAGAAAGAAAGAAAGAAAGAAAGAAAGAGAAAAATAATTTGACAGTTAAAAGGAACTTATATAATTTGAAAGAAAAAATGAAGGAACCTACAATCGTACAATTTTATAGAAGTTGAACTGTCTCAGTTTTATATTAACCTGTCTAAATGTTCACCCTACAACTTCGATAGCAAACCACTATATTGGTTCTTTACTTTTCAGCCTGTCTAATGATTGAAACAGCATTCTCAAAGGACTGAGCGTGTCATCTCTGGATAATAGCAATCACCAACTAACTGCATGCTTGTTCTGTTCCCAGTGCACGTATATGTGTCTGAGTGTATATGTTTGCGTATGTGTGTGGATTTCACAGTTTGACAAGGGGATATATTTGAGTAAAATCAAAGCCCTGTCTTTGGTAAGACGCAAGGATACATGTTTTTGTTTTTGTTTATGTGTATGACTTTCAATGTATAAATTAGTGTTTGTGTACTAATGTTTAGTATGTATGTATGTGTGTAAAGTGTATATTCTGTGTATGTTGCACATGCTTATGTGTATCTGTACATACATGCTACTGTATAAAATTGGTGTGCTTTTATGTATATATGCATATATTTTATGCAAATATGGGTGCATGTATTTGTGTATCCTGTCTACAGATATACAGCATATGCATGTGCCCCGTATACCTTAAGTATGTTTTAATTTGTGAAACAAGTACATAATATGATACACATCAGACTGTACAAATATTTTGCTATGGAAGTTTGTAACACACTTCATTTTTTATTATTGTTTTTAATTTTGCTGTTTGATGCACATATTTGATTCCATGTACATTTTCTTTTTTTAGTTTGGTCAGTTTGTTACTCAAAGCTGCATGACCCGCATGTTTTATGCTCATAGAGAGTATCAAAATACAATGATTTCTCAAAAATCCTTCATGTTTCTTTCATTTTACACATAAAAGTTGCAGTTTGTGCAAAGTTTAGTGCTGAAATATGCTTTTTTACATTGAAATGTTTTTTTTTCTTTTATTATAGTATTAATATGTTTATTTTAGGTTATTCACTTACTACCACTTAAAGGTTATTAGTTTATTTTGATGGATAATCACAGGTTCAAATGATAATGTACTCTTTTTAAAGAAACGTGCAAATGAGTTGCAACCTGTAGATTATATTTATAAACTCTCTGGTTCTATCTGCCTAAAGATCAAACAATTGCTTGTAAGTAGCCTGAAAGTGATCAGTGTGAATATAGTCCTAAAATCTATACTATTGGAAAATACTACAAATCTATTCTGGGATATCCACAGTCATATTGCTGGCTAAGTTCAAATGCTACATTAAACCAGTGGTCTAATTAAGCAAGTATTTTATTAATAACACCAAATAAGATTAAATAATTAAAATTTTCAGCTGCCATTTTCCTCCTGGATTGAAAGTACCTCCTGTGTCTCTTTCTTAGACATTTGCCAGATTTTAAGATGAGCTTCAGGTAGCTGTTATTGTAGAAAATGTTAAATGCTCACCACCTTTAGCCATGTGACATCAGAACGATTGCTGCTGTTTCCCATGAAAAACATCTCTTTGGAATTTCAAGACCTATAGCATGCACTGCTGCATACATGCATAGTCAGTGTACTAAAGTCTTCAAGAATTTAATCAAGCAAGTCTTCACAGTAGTCTACAGTATGGTTTATTGTATTGGTATCTAAGTCAAAATGTAAATTGCTGATTGCACTTTAATGACATAAAGTGTACATGCTATTAAGTGCACTATTAAATTATGATGACAGATGTTTCTGTGCCAAGTATTGATAGATTTATTGGGTAATTATTGTAACATACAGATGTTCTAAGAGGCATCAACCATTGGAACAATAACCACAGCATACCTTCTGTGAAACAGAAGGTGTCCTTTATATATCTGTGAAAATCTAGTTAAGAGCAAATGGGAAATGATTAGTGCATTGAATTGTGAAGCAAAAGTGAAATTGCTTTTATTCATTGTAGGTATTTATGGAATGGATAAAACAAATAATTGTAAAATAAACAGAAACAGGATGTGTGTAAAGTGAGTGTATGATATCTTAACTTCAAAAAGGCACAGGCAACAAAAGCATATAAGGAGGAATTGCTGTTGTTCCCCATACTATTTTCTCTACCTACAAAACATGTATTTGAAGACACTAACATCTTCTTAACAGGAAAATGGCAAAATTCTCAACAAGTATTTGAAAACACTAAATTCTTCTTAACATTAATATTGTAAAATTCTCCCCATCTAAATATTTAGCTCCACTGACCATACCTATAAACATAATATGTGCTTCTTTTTTGTTAATAACATGACTGGGTGACTTACAAGGCTTTAGTGTGTACATCAGAAATTACTATGGCTCTCTTGAAAGCCAAGCATGAAATCAGTAATCAAGTGTTATGGTAAACAAACTGTTGTTACATGATTTTAATGTATACATGCAGAAACTGAAGCCACAGTGTTTCTTTCTCACTATCATTAACTGTACTTCTGTAGCTCAGAAACACCAGAGATATTTGCCCTTCGACAGTCCTACAACATTATCGTTAACTGCCTCACTCAAGATTACCAGTCTTAAAATCAAAGTCAACATATTTGCCCGTCAACATTAGGCTTAATGTCCCTTTTTAATTACTGACAAACTGGTGCTATCTGAGCTACTACAAGTCTGAAACATTAGGGTTAACTGTACTTCTGCAAGGTAAATGAGCCTCAGTATATCTGACACACTAGAATGAGCCGTCTCTCTCTCTCTCTCACATAATTACCACTTTTCAGGCCTGATACCTTCAATCTAATTCTCTAAAGGCAGAGAGTGTCTTTCCACAATAGGCCGTTTTTACAGGAGTTAGTTATCCCCCTACAAATCTTTCATCCTGTGATCACAGTATTCTCTGTAGGCCTCAGCAAACCACAGGCACTAGGGTTACCTTTTCATTTATATTATTACCTTTCTCTTATTACCAACAGACTGAGGGTCAAATATAGGTAACACCTTAACTTCTACAGGCCTGCCAAATGTAAAAAGTAGTGTTATTCAGGGCTATAAAATAAAGATCATTTTTATCAAAGCTGTTTTCAAATTACAAAGAGGAAGGACAGATACATACACTCTCAGCCCAACAGAAGTTATTTTCAGTCACCCATACTGTAAATGTTTAAAAGTAAAAGAATGTAAGACTGCTTTCTATAAAAGGCTGTTATTGATGCAGAAAGCCCAAAAACAAAATGACTAAATTGCTCACCTTCATCTAAGCCTGCCCATCATGAAATAAAGATTTTCCTGTTGGAATTGTCCAAATGGTTATGCTAGCATGATTTCTACTCACCCATACAAGCCTACCTGCCCTGCTAGTATTTAAAGTTTTGTTGTAGGAAATGTCTAGCAGGTTATGCTCACATAACATGGTGTCTCTTTTCACAAGAAAAAATATTCTGCAAATCTCCTAACAACAAAAGCAACAACCTTTTTTTTTATATCCCACATATTCATACAAATGATGTAGCTCAAAGTACTTTGCAAGATTAAGAAAGAAAAATGAAAAATATAAGAATAAGATAAGGCAATACTAAGTAACAAAGAATAAAGTCAGATCCAACGGCCAGGAGGACAGAAAAAAAAAAAAAAAAAAAAAAGGGCTAGAGAAAAAGAAAATCTGAAGGGGTTCCAAGGCCACGAGACCGCCAAGCCCCCACTGGGCCTTCTCTCTAACATAAATAATCTAAATCAGTCCTTATGGTTTTCAGGCTTCACGTAGAAGAATTAAATGATGATGGTCATGTGGACATCTGGCCTTCAATCCATCAGTGTAGGGACTGCATGGTGCCTTGATGAAGAAAACCGGAAAAAGAACAGCAGAGAAAGTAGGAATTAGTATGGGTTGTGGAGCCATATAAAAATGATAATTAAATGCATATACAGAATATCAGGGTTAAACTAAAATGAAGCTATAAGAAATCCATACTAAAATAATGGGGTTTTAGCAGTTTTTTAAAGTGCTTCACTGTATTAGCCTGATGAATTTCTATCATTAAGCTAATCTAGATTTTAGGTGCATAACAGCAGAAGGCTGCCTCACCACTTATTTTAAGTTTAGCTCTTGGAATTACAAGCAGGCACTCATTTGAAGATCTAAGGGTACGATTTGGAGTGTAAGGTGAGAGGCATTCTGAAATTTAGGATGGGATGAGATTATTTAAGGCTTTGTAAACCATAAGCAGTATTTTAAAGTCAATTCTAAATGGCACAGGAAACCAGTGTAGTAACATCAAAACTGGAAAGATGTGCTCGGAGTTTCTTTTCCTAGTTAGTATTCTGGCAGCTGCATTCTGCACTAGTTGCAATTGATTGATGTCTTTTTTGGGTAGTCCTAAGAGGAGTGCATTACAGTAATCTAGTCGACTAAAAACAAAACCGTGAATTAATTATTCTGCATCTTTAAAACACCTAACACCACTACTAATTGCAGCACGGTTAAGATATCCAAACAAGGATTACTTTCCATCTAACAGCCAATGAGGCAATTGTCTCCTTAAGCCCCTCAACTGCATAAGTAGGTTATGTGACAAAAACATTTGTACAGTAAGAAAGAAATCTATTTTGTATGGAATGCTGATTACAGATGTACCCACTTATACGAAATCAATTTGGAGAAACTAACTGACCTGGAAGCATACCTTTGGACTATAGGATTATGCTTATGTAAGCACAAGAATTTGCATCTGAATAAAATATAGATGACAGTCCATTTGCAGCACAGTTGGGACCATGCTGAGACCTAACGTCTAATATCGTCATAAAATTGTGAAAAATTATGTGATCATAGGAAAATGTTATACGAATTAGCAGATTTGGCAGCACTGTGATGTGTGGGCTACTTGTAGCGCCTCTCTCTTTCTCTGTCTCATTCTTTACACTTTGACACAATTTTAAATCAGAAATATTACAGCATAATAGCACAATGCAATGCTGCCTATCTTACTTACGTGTTATGGGTATTCAAAATATAAAGTGTTTTTAATGAATTCACCAATTAAATAAAACCATTTTCAGTAGGAAATTCTTGATCATGTACAATTAAAATGCAAAAATTAAATGGATAGTATTTTCTTGACGTTAGATATTTAATCATTCTTAAAGTGTGTCTCAAATGAAGCAGCAACAAAACTGTTCCAAAACCCTTTCTTTGATTAATATGTACTTAGTCTAAATAGGAGTATATATGTTGTTTTTAATCATGCATGTGTTTTTGCATTTGTCTAGCTCAGTGATCTGATTACAGTCAGCCAATTAAAACTAATATTCTCCTTTGAATTGAGGTTGTGCCTTTCTGTAGTTACCCAGAGTATCTGAGTTCAGAGTCTGCAGGATGACTTGTCTTCATAGGTTCTAAAGTGTTTAAAGAGGGAGAAGGTTATGCATTGAAGCGGACAGTAATCTTTCTTCAATTAATGTAATTAAATTTTCACTCAGATAGGTTTAACTAGGACTTTAAAGACACAAAAGTACAAATGGAAATTGACAGCTGTTTTAAATTTCCCTCCAACCAATTGTTCTAATAACATTTTCACTCAGGTCTTATGAGAGCCCCTCAATTATATTAATTTCTATTTGTATCTTAATCCCTCTGTCTTAAGATAACTCAAGGTTTTTGGCAGTCATTTTCTTGTTCTGAAATATAAACATAATCTTTGCCATGCCTCAGTCATATGTATTGTCACTTATCTGTATAATTATTGAAGAACAATGACAATTGCTCCAACATCACCTGATGTTTGAGTAACTGAACTAGTCTTTATGCAGCTGCAGTATATTGTACTACACCAGTTCTTTCATTTGAGTCAAACTTGCTTGCTTCTTATTTCTCTGTTGTCTTTTTTCTTTCATTGTTACTCACATGACTGGTTGATTACTTTTTTATTCCCCTTGTTTATGTTTTTGTTAGTATTATACAACAATGTTTTACCATTGACTGCCTCCTTGCCTATTCCTTTTGGTAGTATTATCCCTAGAGCTGCTTATCTTCATCTGTAATTTCTGGCCACATCTCCCTGTTTTTCAGCTGTGAGCTTTGCAATATTTTATCTTCCTGTAATTAGTGCCATCAATGTCACATTTGCAACTGCACTTACAAACAAATCCCTAACTGAAGGGGGCAAGACCTAAAGTTGAAAAAGAATGTGTTGATATAACCCTATCAAAGTGCTAAACTGACAGGGTTCCAGTGAGGCAGATAATCTTCTTGAAGCCGTAATACAAAGTGGCATGTTCTTTAAGGATGACCATGTTACTATAAGCTAAATTAACTCAGTGAAATAAAGTTACTTTCATATAAAATGAAGTATTATTAGATGTAGTAGTAGTAGTAGTAGTGTCACTTACACAGGTTACAGTGAAATGTACCCTCCAAATCAACTTAATGTTTGAGGGTTTTCAGTCCTACTTGAGGTCCAGTCCCTTTATTACAGTTTTCTTTGATATTGGGGATATGTTTTCACTGACAACATTTACCTACAGAGTATAATCACACCAAGATCTGTTTTGCTCCTAAGAAGAGCTTTAAAACAAATGTGCTATTTTCGGTCAGAATTATCAGAAATTAGAATTGCGCCAGATCCTGGTGACTCCCCTTAAATGGTTGCTTTTCATTCAGGGAATTCTTTATTTTAAGAAGTCAGAGATTGAGCTTATCCCTGAGTCATTTCAGCTTGTTAAACCTCTGCCACATAGAACATGTAAGGCACAGTGAAGTAGACTGCACTTCCAAAAGTGTAACTTATGCATCATTTTTTAGTTTACTTTACCTTGAGCTTTTTTTTGACCTTCTGTTTTCTGGTGGTCATTTAGGAGAGGATTAATGTGGAGCGCTGGCCTTGAAGAAACAATACCGTCTTTCTAGCACTATTTCTTCTTGTGTTTCATGGTGTTATTTCTCAAGATTTTGTTTGACTCTTTGAATATAACCATGGCTGTTCATGGTCATGATCAATTGACTTGCATATTCTAACCATGTCCCTGTATCCCTCAACAATATTTCAGTTTTTAGTTTTAGAACATTTCTTTAATCACTTGCACTAGTAACTCATATGTCACCAAACTAAGACAAAACCTTCTTACTCACTTACCCTTGGATTCACTACTGAAAGGTAAGTTTACAACATAGAAGTTAATGTACAATCAGTTGACAGTGATAACATGGACATATGGTAATCTGCAAAAATAATAAGTCTGAGCTTCATTGTATATATGTAAAAATCAATTAACTTTATTTATGCTGAAAGTTACATTGCAGACAGGATTTTGAACACTGAAAGTGTGCATCCAACTGACAGGTACTCCTAGAAACTGCTGAAAGGCACATAGGGGAATGGGGTTATGAAGCACAAAAATGAAGGGTATTTTCTCGCAGTAGAGGTCTGGACAATAATGATTTTTCTATCCTGCTTTCAACCACTTCCAGAAAAATAATTTTCCATTTCCATTTACTTTCTCCCAGTCTCCCTAAAGTTCTCAGCTACTTCCCACCATATTTCAGTTTTCCCCACTAAAGAGCACATGAATTAGACATAAGGAGAAGAAGAACACAATACTTCAACCAGTAGTCACTATCGTGAATCTGATCTGCCTTTACAAGCTTCTGTGCACATGCACCACAGTGCCTGTAATAATTCATCTGAAAACTCAGTTTAAAACAAACAGGATTCCGCACCATTACAGATGAGCACAGGCCATTTTCTTCTTCTTTTCTGACTGTATGTGCTTTTATAGTAGAATAGTATTGATTACAATATTGAATGATAGTTTACTTATTTACTATTCAAGAAGCAGTTTTCTAAGAAGTTGATTTACGCTGTGACGTCAAGCTCATTATCATATGAATAAAGTCTAACCATCCACCTTCACACACAACTCTTAACTTTTAGTTCTGTGTGTCAAAACCTTGAGTCAATTCCTATAGTTACCATGATATTTTTGTGGCAGTGTTGACCTCTACCTTGCAGTCAAGAGCAATTATCTTTCATGGAGTAATGGAAAGGCTAGAAAGACTACATTTCTGTGAAGTAAGTTTAACAGACATTTCTGCACATTAGCAAGTTGTTGCGAAATGGCATGGGTGTAGTATTGCCTCTCCCACTTTTTAGCACCATTTTTACACTGTTGTTTTAAGTAAATGAGCAAAATGAATTTATTCCACACATTTTTAGTGTGCATCAGTGCATCCTTTTCACAATTTCTACAAGTAAAAAGCAGACCAGCATATGAACTCAAATCCTGATGTTGCCAGATCTGCGGAATCACAAGGTCACATCAATTAGCATTGGCTAGAGTCTTCAGGATATAAATGCAGACTGTATTCCAGTCCCTGGCAAATTCCTTTTTCCTGAGTGACATATTTAGGCTTCATTTTGCAACAGGAGGATAAACAAAAGAAATTGTGTCAAAGGGTTTGTGTGTTTGTCCATGGCTTCCTAGACCAGACCCACTCAATTGCTCACAACTGACTAGACCTCTAGGACAGAAGCTTGTGCTTACAGCCAAGGATTTGCTCATTGAACTGGAGTTTTCTTTTCTTAATGATTTTGCAGTTTTGGGCATCTTTGTACTGTAGCAGGACACAAGAGGGCTCCATGTTTGTAGTTACAATTAGAAATTAGAATGCATTTCTGCTGACATCATGTATTTTTTATCACTTCACAGTCAGAGATATTCAAAGCAAATTTGTTTCTTCTTCTTCTTTTGGCTGCTCCCATTAGGGGTTGCCACAGCGGATCATCTTCTTCCATATCTTTCTGTCCTCTGCATCTTGTTCTGTTATACCCATCACCTGCATGTCCTCTCTCACCACATCCATAAACCTTCGCTTAGGCCTTCCTCTTTTCCCCTTCCCTGGCAGCTCTATCCTTAGCATCCTTCTCCCAATATACCCAGAATCTCTCCTCTGCATATGTCCAAACTAATGCAATCTTGCCTCTCAAACTTTGTCTCCCAACCGTCCAACTTGAGTTGACCCTCTAATATACCCATTTCTAATCCTATCCATCCTTGTCACACCCAGTGTAAATCTTAGCATCTTTAACTCTACCACCTCCAGCTCTCTCCCGCTTTCTGGTCAGTGCCACCGTCTCCAACCCATATAACATAGCTGGTCTCACTACTGTCCTGTAGACCTTCCCTTTCACTCTTGCAGATACCCATCTGTCACAAATTACTCCTGACACTATTCTCTACCCATTCCACCCTGCCTGCACTCTCTTTTTCACCACTCTTCCACAATCCCCATTACTCTGTACTGTTGATTCCAAGTATTTAAACCCATCCACCTTACTCCCTACATCCTCACCATTCCACTGACCTCCCTCTCATTTACACACATGTATTCTGTCTTGTTCCTACTGACCTTCATTCCTCTCCTCGCTAGAGCATATCTCCACCTCTCCAGGGTCTCCTCAACCTGCTCCCTACTATCGCTACAGATCACAATGTCATCAGCAAACATCATAGTCCACAGGGACTCCAGTCTAATCTCATCTGTCAGCCTGTCCATCACCATTGCAAATAAGAAAGGGCTCAGAGCTGATCTCTGATGTAATCCCACCTCCAACTTGAATGCATCCATCACTCCTACTGCAGACCTCACCACTGTCACACTTCCCTCATACATATCCTGTACAACTCTTATGTACTTCTCTGCCACTCCCGACTTCCTCATACAATACCACAGCTCCTCTCGAGGCACCCTGTCATATGCTTTCTCCAGGTCCATAAAGACAATGCAACTCCTTCTGGCCTTCTCTAAACTTCTCCATCAACATCCTCAGGGCAAACATTGCATCTATGGTGTTCTTTCTTGGCATGAAACCATACTGCTGCTTACTAATCATCACCTCTCTTCTTAACCTAGCTTCCACTACTCTTTCCCATAACATCATGCTGTAGCTCATCAATTTTATTCCCCTGTAGTTACTGCAGTCCTGCACATCCCCCTTATTCTTAAATATCGGCACCAGTACACTTCTTCTCCACTCCTCAGGCATCCTCTCACTTTCCAAGATTCCATTAAACAATCTGGTTAAAAACTCCACTGCCATCTCTCCTAAACACCTCCATGCTTCCACAGGTATGTCATCTGGACCAACGGCCTTTCCATTTTTCATTCTCTTCATTACTTCATTACTTCCTCATTTCTAATCCGTTACACTTCCTTCCTGATTCACTATCTGCACATCATCCAACCTCTTCTCTCTCTCATTCTCTTCATTCATCAACCTCTCAAAGTACTCTTTCTATCTGCTCAACACACTCTCCTCGCTTTTGAGTATGTTTCTGTCTTAATCTTTTATCACCCTAACCTGCTGCACATCTTTCCCAGCTCAGTCCCTCTGTGTAGCCAATCGGTACAGGTCCTTTTCTCCCTTGTTAGTGTCCAACCTCTCATGCAACTCATCATATGTCTTTTCTTTAGCCTTCACCACCTCTCTCTTCACCTTGTGCCTTATCTCCTTGTACTCTTGTCTACTTTCTGCATCTCTCTGACTATCCCTCTTCTTCTTTGCCATCCTCTTCCTCTGTATACTCTCCTGTATTTCCTCATTCCACCACCAGGTTTACTTTTCCTCCTTCCTCTTTCCAGATGTCACACCAAGCACCCTTCTTGCTGTCACCATTACAACATCTGCTGTAGTTTCCCAGCTGTCTGGTAACTCTTCACTGCCACCCAGTGCCTGTCTCACCTCTTCCCTAAACTCAACCTTGCAGTCTTCCTATTTCATCTTCCACTATTTGATCCTTGGCTCTGCCCTCACTCTCTTCCTCTTCTTTATCTTTAACATCTTCCTACAGACCACCATCCTATGCTGCTTAACTACACTTTCCCCTGCCACCACTTTGCAGTCTTCAATCTCCTTCAGATCAACTCTTCTGCATAGGATGTAATCTACCTGTGTGCATCATCCTCCACTCTTGTACGTAACCCTATATTCCTCCCTCTTCTTAAAATATGTATTCACCACAGCCATGTCCATCCTTTTGGCAAAATCCACTATCCTCTGATCTTCTTAATTTCTCTCCTTGACTCCATACCTACCCATCACCTCCTCATCTCCACTGTTCACTTCACTGCTCCAATCACCACTGTCTGTCCCTTGGATACACTGTTCATTACTTCATCCAACTCACTCCAGAAATCTTCTTTCTCACCCATTACATACCCAACTTGCGGTGCATATGCACTAACAACATTCATCATCACACCTCTAATTTCCACCTTCATAATCATTACATTAGGAATTTAAATTGACTGTAGCTTACCCCTGTGCAATTTATAGAACTTAAAGCAATGTTAACACTGAAGCATCACGCTTGATGAATGTTATGAGTAAGGCAAGACAGGGTACTAAATATGCTGTCTTGTTTCAGATCCCATCAGCACAGTCAAGTGTGGATATTTTGGAAATCATCCCAAGTGAAGCTTTTTATTTCAATTTTACATTTTTATACATCTGATTTATTTCTTCCAAATTGATTCTCAAACAACTAAATGCATATCCATTCAGTTGGAGCACAAATAGGCAGAGTGACTTTTTATGTTCACACATTCAGTCAGTGGGGCAGATTGAACCAGAATCCTTTTTACTTTACAGTCCAAGAGCCACATATACAATATAACACCATGCGTAGAATTCACACTAAAATGTGGCGTATGGATAAAACTGGAAATGTTCATACTCACAAAAAAATTCAGATACATAAAACTGTGTGTATGCCAAGTTCCACACACTTCCCTTTTATAAATCCCAGTGAACGTGAAATTTAACACACATGCACATGCCTACAGCCTCACACTGACTCCTCCCAGAATTTCTCATATTTGAATATGCAAATCACTATTAAAAGGCCCCTTCCGTTCAGTGCTTTGTTAAAAGACAATGGCAAGAGCAAGTGGAATAATAAGAATTTCATCAAATGCGAAGTGGAGGCAAGGACAAACGTACTATTTAATGGCTTAAGCAGTGGTATTACCAACAAAAGGAAGTTGATTGAGTGATACAGAGAGGTGGAGACACCCGTTCAAGTCCAGAAAGTTGCACAATGCCTGAAATAATAAAAGGTAAAGTACCACTTCCAGTTAATGGAAATAGCCCAAAAGTTGATAGAAATCTATGTTTTGTACCAAATACTTGTATGCAAAATTTGGTTGACATAAGTGAAAGCGTAAACAAATTATCCTTTTTATATACATACACACACACAAACATAATTCCACTCAGGGAGTTCTAAATCTCATCAAAATCTCGAAATAGAATTTTTGAAGGATTCCAATACTTTCCCTAAACTTCATGTACGAGACAGTCAAGGAGGTCTAGAACATTGAGATTCATCAAAATCTCGACATCGAATGTCTGGATGATTACAATACTTTCCCTATATTTCCTAAACGAGAAAGTAAAAAGTGGTCAAATATCAAAGTCAACGTGAAAAGGTTTTTCAGAAAATATTACAAATGCTGCTGTGCTGAGTACATCTTCAGAGGCTGGCTGCACACACACCTCTGCCTTGGAAACTGCTGGGCAACCATCTAGCTGTGTGTTGACAGACTCTGTTCTAGAGTCACAAAAACGAACTGAACGAGACTGGGAAAACTGTGGACGTGGATGTGAGTGTTGTGCGTGACTGAGAATGACTGTGGATGTGAAATTTTTTTATTCAGTTTTATTCTTGAGTGTTCCTACTCACACTGAATTAGCATGCACCTTCTGATCCATGATGTCAAAGCCGTGCAACAAAAAAAGCATTGGTATGTCAGTTTGTAAAACTGAACAGAAACATGTATATGCATGGTCTGAGACTGCTGTGAAAATGTGCGTGGCTTTACACAAAGTTTAGTTTATATGAAGTGTGCATGCAAATAGGCATACACAACATTTATGTGCATATGCACCATTTATCAATGAGGCCCCAAGTCCTTTTAGTTTCTTACTTGTAAAGTTGGAAATTCCCAACCTTCTTTTTTTCTTAACTGGTGTTTATTCCATAGTTCCTGCCTTGAATTGGAAGCAGGCATGATAAACTCCAAATCCCAGGAAATTTGTAATGAAAGAGAAAGAATGAAAAATATGGATAAATGAAAGTGTGTTCCTTGCTGTTTTTTAGCAAATGCTTTATTGTAGTCAAAACATAGCAAATGGATCATCTAATCATGTTCTTCACTTGTTCTCATATGTTTTTTGTTTTTGTTTTTTTACAACCAGTCTAACCATTTCTACTTATATGAATATTTTCATCCAGTCATAGATTCAAAATATCTTGATAAATCTACTGCAGATCAAGGTGTTACGGGTTCAAGGATAGTGACCATGGCACAATTTTAAGAATGACATCCAGATATGATGCACATGAGGAAAAGTAATGGAGGATGTAAAATGGATGTGAAAACATACTACAATAAAAATACTATTCCTACAATTATAAGGTGCCTATGCATCTGTTTGGGTGGCTTTTTCTAAAACAAAAAGTCTTTTGCAGCAGTTCTTTCTCATTTACAGGTTCTTTGTTATTTTATGATGTAGTTATATAACTGTTCTCACAACTCAGAACTTATGAAATAATTCTGAGATGATCTTTTTATGACCTCCATTAAGGGGGTCTCCTGATTAGTTTATAAGACTGGAAAGGAACACAGATGAACTTAAAATATAAAGATTCCTATTATTGTTGTTTCCATGAAATGGTCTTAGACACTGCTTCCAAGACCCTCAATTGCTAATGAAAGGGACTGGTATTCAGATATAAGTTGCCCTTGTGCATTGCATGAACATTGCAATTTACTTGTACAACAGACTTAATTCCCTGAATGTTTTGTAAGTAGGGCCCGTGATTACCACTTCCCCTGTCTCCCTGTTCATAGTATATCTTCACTTTTGGGACCTGAAATAATTCAGGGGCTTTATGGTGGAGAATAATTCTCACTTGTTTTCCAGTGTAAGACGTGCATATTTTTACATATAAAGAAGAAACATGTTATTTATTTTACATATTGTTTTATTTTACTTGATTATCAAATAGTAATTTGAGGACAATGAATGTACATGTAGCTGTACCAATTGTCCTAGAAATGTTGAGTACACTAATACTCGTTTTGAGAGTAAACAGTAAATCTAGGAAGTAGTGTACTAATTAAACAATCAAATATATTCAAGGTAAGAATTTATGTTTAAGAAATAATTCTAATTGCCACCAGGGGTCACTCTGTGTTTGTCTGAGTGGTCTAAGGTAAAAAGTTATAGAGCACAACATCGTTAAACAATGTTAAATGCCATGCTACTGAATTAAGAAAAAAAAAACAGTCCTATCTATTTTGTCAAAATAGTCTAGAAGTTTAACTGTAAATAACTTCTGGCGTTCACCCGTGACTAGAATACATTACTTTCACTTTTGCTTTTTTCACCAGAAATTTGATTAATAATCCTTTTTCAACAGTAAAGATATTCTATAGTTAGAATGCATGTAGAAAAATACAAAAAATCCTTTATTATTCATTATTTCTAAAAGTAGACTCTGGAGATTGTTCCAGTGGTGTTATGGTTTTTTGCTTGTATTTTTTTACACCTTTTTGCCTTTCAGAGACCTGTGCCATCAACAATGGTGGATGTGACAGCACATGTCATGATGCTCTGACAGGTGTCCGCTGCAGCTGTCCTGTTGGCTTTACCTTGCAGCCTGATCGCAAAACTTGTAAAGGTAATACTTTTTCAATTGCTTTAAATGGGAGGAAAGGTCTTTTTTAAGCAGGAAGTGAAGTGTTCCTTTTATTTTCCCAGATGTGTTATGTTTTTAACTTAAGCTAACGTTTATTTACATTAGTACGTTCTCTGATTGTTTGTCTTTTATGAGTAGAGTCCATTGACAGGAAAAAGCTTAATCTATCAATTGATTAATACAATAGTATATTTAAAGTGAACTCCCACTGCTGACTCCAAAATAGCTTGTCACACAATAATGAAAGTCTCTTCTTAGTTCTACAGTGACTTGTATTATCAATCTATACTATTGTGACTCATAATAAAGAAGTTAAAGGGTATCAATTACTGTACAGTGTATCTTTCTGAAATTTCTTGTGAAATTTCATATAAACATAATTTTTATTTTTATCACTCAGGATAATATAAAAGAATGGATTCAGCACTTCTGACACACTACATATATATTCAAGTTAATTTATACTAGGGATGCTTCGATCAGGTTTTTAAAGCTCAATATTGATAACTGATTTAATGTTACTTGATCAGCTGATTCCAATCCCGATTTTTTTTCCTTCGTTCCTTTAACAAAATTTTTGCACTAAGCTTCGGCATTACCAGACATATTGAAGCCTTATGTCCAATAATAAATTGTTAACTTTGGAATTTTTGTAATTAAACTATAGTCTTCTTTTTTATAAAAATACTAAAATAGATAAAATTCAAAGTACTCAATTACTGTAATATCTTACATAAAGGAGCACTACAACTAAATTACCATAAAGCTTAAAAAAGCAAGGGCTGAAAATGTGTTTTTTTTTTGTGACTGGCCAATTTACTGATCATTGATCATTTCTTTTTTAGTGAAGATCAGTGGCTGATCAATCTGAACATCCCTAATTTACACCTAAAACCATGTGCATCAAAAGGCGTTATGCTTGCATGTATTACCTGAAGCTTTTTCATTTTTCATCTTCAGTTTTCAAATTTTAAATGCTGTTTTACTACAGGCCATACTTGTACCTTCAGAATATTGCCACAAGCTTTCCCCTTTTTCAGGTTCCATACAGTCCCCATGAATTTATTTGAATTTTTAAAAATTTGTCTCCAAGTATTTTTCCTTTTTCTTGGAAACTAAATAAAATGGCTTTTACAATATTCTATACACTTTCTTATTTTATGATTTATTCAGAGAATATTGCAGTTGATATAATAAAGTAACCAGAGCAGAGCAATTGTATAGAGTTCAAACTTGAAAAGAAATTACATTTTAGGAAAATTATTCAATTTAGTAATATAAATAAAATCAGTCAATTTGAAAAATATAAGTAGTGGTCTGGGAAAGCAATATACTATAAAGGAAACTAATATACAGTGCTGTCAAATTTCAGTTTTAATAGCCGACCACCATTTGGTCTCATTACATCAGTTTCATGTAAATGGACCATTAGTTGACATTTACAGTGATTGTTTTGTCTTTTTCTGGTTTTATAGTAGCTGTAGGTCAATGAGTTGATAATTAAGTCTTCCTTAAAATTTACCAATGACAATATTTCCTTCTTCAAGTTCTAAAATTTTGTCCTATCACCAGATATTGATGAATGTCGTCTGAACAATGGAGGCTGTGATCATGTGTGCAGGAACACTGTTGGGAGCTTTGAGTGCAGTTGCAAGAAGGGGTATAAGCTGCTCACCAATGAGCGCACCTGTCAAGGTAGGAATGATACTTTGTTGTTTGATTTTGCCCTCCATTATGCCTGGTAGTTTTTTGAAGAGCTCAATTTCATGGCATTCAATATGTATCCTTTAATTTTTCAGTAATAATCTACTTTTCATTGCACTTGTTGAAATGAAGCATGTATTCCACTACATTTTCAGTCTTGCAGATTATGTGACTACCTACTTTCATATTCTTTAGTATGTAACAACTAATACAAGCATCACAACTTTTTGTAAGCAGGTGGCTGAGGGATGCATGTTATAGTGTATGTTGTTTTATTTTTTTCAATTTTCTAGAAAAGAACCTTAAGAACCAAGCCTACTTGGAATACAGGTTGATTTATTTAATTCCTCCCAATTTTCACTAAAAAACACAAATTGAGAAAATACCATTCCCAAAACTGTTAGGGCTGCTATCAGATACCATAAAACTCCAAACTGTTAAGCAGTGTTTTTTAAAACACTTCATTTTAAACATGCAATTGTATTTTGTTTCCAAATATGTTTGCTGAACAAGAAATTGTATTGAGCAACACAAAATTTTAGAGTTTAAATGTTTTTGCTTTTGATCAATGTACTGTATTTAAGAAATGTGTACCCTGTATATACTGCACAAAAAAATTAAAGGAACACTTTTTAATCAGAGCATAGCATCAAGTCATTAAAAGTTTTGGGATATTTATCTGGTCAGTTTAGTAGCGGAGGGGGTTGTTAATCAGTTTCAGCTGCTTTGGTGTTAATGCAGTTAACAACAGGGGCACTAGAGGGGCAACAATTAGGCGACCCCCAAAACCGGCATGGCTTTGACAGGTGGAGGCCACTGACATTTTTCTCTTCTTATCTTTTCTGACTGATTTTTCACTAGTTTTGCATTTGGCTATGGTTAGTGTCCTGCTGGTAGCCTGAGGTAATACCTGGACCCTACAGAGGTTAGACAAGTAGTCCAACTTCTCCAGGATGGCACATCAATTGGTGCCATTGCCAGAAGGTTTGCTGTGTCTCCCAGCACAGTCTCGAGGGCATGGAGGAGATTCCAGGAGACAGGCAGTTACTCTAGGAGAGCTAGAGAGAACCGTAGAAGGTCCTTAACCTATCAGCAGGACCACTATCTACTGCTTTGGGCAAAGAGGAACAGGATGAGCACTGCCAGACCCTAAAATTTACCTCGAGCAGGCCACTGTTGTGAATGTCTCTGACCAAACAATCAGAAACAGACTTCATGAGGGTGGCATGAAGGCCCGACATCCTCTAGTGAGCCCTGTGCTCACTGCCCTCCACCGTGGAGCTCAGTTGGCAGTTACCATAGAATACCAGAATTGGACCCATTGTCAGACCCTATGCTGGTGCAGTGGGTCCTGGGTTCCTCCTGGTGCTCGACAATGCCCGGCCTCATGTGGCGAGAGTATGCAGGCAGTTCCTGGAGGATTAATGAATTGATACCATTGACTGGCCCCGACGCTTGCCTGACCTAAATCCAATAGAACACCGATTATGTTTCTTTCCATCCAATGCCACTAGGTTGCACCTTAGACTGTCCAGGAGGTCAGTGATGCCCTAGTCCAGATCTGGGAAGAGATCCCCCAGGACACCATCCATCATCTTATTAGGAACATGCCCTGACGTTGTCAAGCATGCATACAAGCACATGGTGGCCATACAAATTACTGAGTACGATTTTGAGTTTCTGCAATGAAATTTTCGCAAAATGGAATAGCCTGCCACATCATTTTTTCACTTTGGTTTCTGGGGTATCTTTGAATTCAGCACTCTGTTTTCATTCCCATCAAACGATGTGGCATTTTTTTGTTCCTAAACCATTACCCAGTCCTTATCAGTATAGATATTTTTTCCCATTGAGATACGATGTGTTTTCAAAGTGTTCCTTTAATTTTTTTGAGCAGTAAAGGAACACTTTTTAATCAGAGTATAGCATAAAGTCAATGAAACTTATGGGATATTAATCTGGTCAGTTAAGTAGCAGAGGGGGTTGTTAATCAGTTTCAGCTGCTGTGGTGTTAATGAAATTAACAACAGATGCACTAGAGGGGCAACAATGAGATGACCCCCAAAACAGGAATGGTTTAACAGGTGGAGGCCACTGACATTTTTCCCTCCTCATCTTTTCTGACTGTTTCTTCACTAGTTTTGCATTTGGCTAGAGTCAGTGTCACTACTGGTAGCATGAGGCGATACCTGGACCCTACAGAGGTTGCACAGGTAGTCCAACTTCTCCAGGATGGCACATCAATACGTGTCATTGCCAGAAGGTTTGCTGTGTCTCCCTGCACAGTCTCAAGGGCATGGAGGAGATTCTAGGAGACAAGCAGTTACTCTAGCAGAGCTGGAGAGGGCCATAGAAGGTCCATAACCCATCAGCAGGACCAGTATCTGCTCCTTTGGGCAAGGAGGAACAGGATGAGCACTGCCAGAGCCCTACAAAATGACCTCCAACAGGCCACTGGTGTGAATGTCTCTGACCAAACAACCAGAAAGACTTCATGAGGGTGACCCAAGGGCCCCATGTCCTCTAATGGGCCCTGAGCTCACTGCCCAGCAGCATGCAGCTCAATTGGCATTCGCCATAGAATACCAGAATTGGCAGATGCACCACTGGTGCCCTGTGCTTTTACAGATGAGAGCAGGTTCACCCTGAGCACGTGACAGAAGTGAAAGGGTCTGGAGAAGCCATGGAGAACATTATGCTGCCTGTAACATCATTCAGCATGAGCAGTTTGGTGGTGGGTTAATGATTGTCTGGGGAGGCATATCCATGGAGGGTCACACAGACCGCTACAGGCTTGACAAAGGCACCTTGGCTGCCATTAGGTATCAGGATGAAATCCTTGGACCCATTGTCAGACCCTATGCTGGTACAGTGGCTCCTGGTGCACGACAATTCCTGGCCTCATGTGGTGAGAGTATGCAGGCAGTTCCTGGAGGATGAAGGAATTGATACCATTGACTGGCCACCACACTTTCCTGACCTAAATCCAATAGAACACCTCTGGGACATTATGTTTTGGTCCATCAAATGCCACCAGGTTGCACCTCAGACTGTCCAGGAGCTCAGTGATGCCCTGGTCCAGATCTGGGAGGAGATCCCCACAACACCATCTGTCATCTCATTAGAAGCATGCACCGATGTTGTCAGGCATGTATACAAGAACACAGGGGCCATACAAAGTGCTGCGTACAATTTTGAGTTGCTGCAATTAAATTTTGGCAAAATGGACTAGCCTGCCACATAATTTTTCACTCTGATTTTTGGGCGTCTTTGAATTCAGGGCTCTGTAGGTTGATCATTTTCATTTCCATCAAACGATGTGGCATCCTTTCATTCCTAACACATTACCCAGTCTATATCAGTATAGATATCCAGGAGGATTTCTTTTTCCCATTGAGATCTGATGTGTTTTCAAAGTGTTCCTTTAATTTTTGAGCAGTTTATATATATATATATATATATATATATATATATATATATATATATATATATATATATATATATATATATATATATACACACACACACACACACACATATATATGCAGTATTTATATATATACTTACTGGTGTGGCAGAAGTGCTGCCCTTTGCCCCGGAAGCACTCCGGGTGTCCCTGGCAGGTTCCTCCGCCGTCTTGTCAAGTGTGGCGGAAGTAAAGTTCTCCTGGGATCTAGGAGGCTTAAAACGCCCCCTGGCGGTGGCCATGGGTCCCAATGGATTGGAATGTCTCTCCTCCTCTCCCGTGGTCCTCTCCTGCTCCAGGGCGGTTGTGTCCTCCTGACCCGGAAGCTTTTTATGACTCTATCTGGTCCCTCCAGGCATCCCGGCCAGGTAAGAACCCCAGACATCTGTGACACTGCCCTTCCGCCAGCGAAGACTTGTTTGTCAAAGCAGCTTGCCCCACGAGGGCATATTTTGCCCAAACCGGGCGTAACTTCTCGTCTTCCAGGGTCTGTTTCTGTAAAAAAGAAAAGAGACACGGGGCGGAGACGTTGCCCTGACTCCACTGTTTGGCTTTGTTATTAGAGTAGGGCCAACGCTCCCCCCTTTGATCAGCACCCTGGTCGCCGAAACCTCGGCACCCACTTCGTTCCTTTCGTGCTCCTGCATTTAGGTTAACTAAAGGAACCGCCCTTTAAAACATCTCCACTGACTTCGGGGCTTCCCTCTGCACTCGCAGCGGGTGTCTCATTTCTTTAGGGTTCAAGGGCTCACCTCTCCCTTTGTAGGAAGAACCGACTTTCCCCCTTCGATTCTTCCTATTACTTTGGGACCTTCTGACAGCTTGGGTCTTCCTATGAGAAAGAAAAAGACCCTTTGCCGTCTGCGCCCTTGCAGAAAGACGCAGGACTGATGCTGGCTTCGGCGGTAGGGCACTAGGACCCACAACACTTGTCAGCCGGTGTCTTGGCTCCACCCCTTCCCAGCAATCAGCACCTTACTCCGTTTCTGCTGTCAGAGATGCAGCTACTAAGTCCCCGGAACCACGCGATCCTGGGACGGGTTCGCTCGCACCTCCCTTTTCCTTTACGGTAGCGGTTTTACTCACCTCTACTGCCACGATCCTCCGGCCAAAGATTCCAGTGTCGCGCCTCTCTTCCTCTTGACATAAGGTCTGATGTGGCGCGACCACCTTCCCCTCCAGCTTGTCTATACAGACACGGAGGTCGTGTTCCACCTGCTGCACCATCTGCCTTAACCGAAGCATACTCTCCGATTCCTTTGGAGCTGCAGGTAAAAATACAGTATCAGCCAGTGGAGGACTCACCTTTAAATCGGTCCTACTCACCGGCTGTACACACTGGAGCTTTCTTCCGGGTTCCACCGACCCTCCCCTTGCTCAGGATGGACGTTTGCCATTCCCGTCTTTAACCAATCACTGACGGGAACACAGCACACACCGTCCAATCCCTCGCCTGTCACGGGGCGGAACTTCCGGTCTTCAGCCATCTTGCCTCTCCCAAGGAAACTGCATCTCTCACTGCCGTCCCTCTGCCTCGGCTGCTGGAATCCCCTTCTCCTTTACCTTGGCTGGCATTCCTCTGTCCCCTCGGGTGGAAGACAGCCCTCTGGAGAATCTCCGACGACCATTGGGCGATTCGCGGGACGTCCACGATGCGTGTGTGGACCGTCTCCCTGCAGGACATGTGTGTGGCTGACTGGGGTACCGGGCAGCTCACAAAAAATTTATTTTTGGGGTCCCCTGCCTTGGAACAGGCAGAAAGTCCCTGTTCGGGCACCATTGTGAGACTTGCCCGGACACCACCAGTCGGAGACCACATCTTTATAAAGTTCACACGTTTATTTAACATTAAATAAACACAGTCCCAACACGACACACAATGCTCACAGCAATAATCACCACAATTCCTTTTTTCTCTCAGTCCTTGGCCACCTGTCTCCTCCAGGGGAGCTTCGTCCTGCTCCCACTCCTGACTCTAGCTCTCCGACTGTTAGGAGGCAGGCCCTTTTATTCCCGCCCGGATGCATTCCAGGTGGCTGGAAACGAACTTCCGGCAGCACTTCCTAGTGTGGCAGAAGTGCTGCCCTTTGCCCCGGAAGCACTCCGGGTGTCCCTGGCAGGTTCCTCCACCATCTTGTCAAGTGTGGCGGAAGTAAAGTTGTCCCGGGATCTAGGAGGCTTAAAGCGCCCCCTGGCAGTGGCCACGGGTCCCAAAGGGTTGGAATGTCTCTCCTCCTCTCCCGTGGTCCTCTCCTGCTTCAGGGCGGTTGTGTCCTCCTGACCCAGAAGCTTTTTATGACTCTATCTGGTCCCTCCAAGCATCCCAGCCAGGTAAGAACCCCAGACATCTGTGACAATATACATACACACACATATTGTCACAAGTTGCACAGGAGAGTACAGGAGGTTTTCCAAGGAGCAGAAACTTTATTGAGTTTGTGGAAAATGCCAGCCTGTATCATAGACAGAGACGCAGACCCACAATGTCAAAAAACACACCCTTTAATTTTCTTCTTCTTTTAGCACACAACACAGTGCACAGATCACCTCAATAAACTCACAGTCCTTTTGTTTCTCCTTATTGTTCTCCCGCCTCCACTCCTCTCCCTGCAAGCTCTGTCCTCTGGCTCCCTGAATGGAGTGAGGCAGCCTCTTTTATATTGCACCCAGATGTGCTCCAGGTGCACCCTGCTGATTTTCCTGTAGCACTTCCTGGTGTGGTGGAAGTGCTGCATGGGCCCCCAGAAGCACTCTAAGTGTGCCCAGATTCTATTCCGGCAGCACTTCCTGGTGTGGCGGAAGTGCTGCAGTCCATGGCTCTGGAACCGTCCAGGTGCCCCCTAACGGTGGCCACGGGCCCCAATGCAATCCAGGGGAGCTGCCCTCTTGCATCCCGAAGAAGTTATTGGCTCTCTCCTGGTCCTTCCATTCTCCAGGCATCCCGGTAGGGCAAGGTCCCCTGTCATCTGTCACACTGCCCAGGCAGATAAAAACAAAAAAGTCTCTTTCAGAAGCGATCCGGCCACACAAGGAACAACTGTTAAAGTCGACACCTTGGCTGTAACTCCTGGTCAAAAGAACACAAATTCTTCCTCTTCGGGGACGACATCGACTCGAAAGCAGCAACCGGAGCAGATGGAATCTGGGGGAAGAGAGACAGGAGAGTGAGATCTCATGATGGGCACGGCTTGGTGTGTGCGGCAAGGCAGCAAGCCTGCAGCTGATGCCGGAAAGAGGAGGTGTAAGAGTGTGTTTGTTTCTCATTGTAAAACTGTTTAAGAGGTTTCTGAAGCGTAGCTGGGTCCCCCTGCAGCAGTGATCATTATATATATATATATATATATATATATATATATATATATATATATATATATATATACAGTGGGTACGGAAAGTATTCAGACCCCCTTCGATTTTTCACTCTTTGTTATATTGCAGATTTATTATAAAAGAAAAACTGAAATATCACATGGTCCTAATTATTCAGACCCTTTACTTAGTATTTAGTAGAAGCACCCTTTTGAGCTAATACAGCCATGCGTCTTCTTGGGAAAGATGCAACAAGTTTTTCACACCTGGATTTGGGGATCCTCTGCCATTCCTCCTTGCAGATCCTCTCCAGTTCTGTCAGGTTGGATGGTAAACTTTGGTGGACAGCCATTTTTAGGTCTCTCCAGAGATGTTCAATTGGGTTTAACTCTTTTAGGGCTAATTTTTTTTTGTTTCTTATCTCCCAGGGCTGAATATTTTTCCAAAACTAGCATTTTTAAAAAAGAACACAAAGCAATTGTTTAACATATCAAATCAACAAAAAATATTTACTTTTGACAAATGTTACTGTCTTGCATGTTGTATGAGCATACTCTATGATTTCACATACATATCACATACATTTTACACAGCAAAGTCCTGCAAAGTCTGATCTTGCTCAAAGCAGCCAGTTTCATTCATTGCCACATTGCACTGCTTACAATACGTGTTGCTTTGGTGCCTACTTTTCAGTTGTCTGTTGCTGCACTTTCTCACATATATTGTTAGTGTGTACTGTAGAGAGTCAAGTCACCCTTTTGCCATTGTGCCATTCCACTGCCACCAAGTTTTCTGCCCGCATGAAAACCGTATTGTCACCTCTTTTCATCTTCTGAAACTTTATGAACTTTATGCATGGCATTATAGCCTGGCTCACCCCATGGGATTTGCTTCTGTTTATTACAGAAGTGAATAAAACTTTGCAGCAGCAAGTACCTATCACCATGCTGCATAACCTGTCCAAAGCCACCAGGGGACAAAGCACATTTGGACCAATGCTCCCTGAAGTTATATCACCAGTTCTGTCCCATCTCTATTTGTAATACCACAGCATGCTTCATCCCGTCTTTTGTTGTGGGTTTACACTTTGAAAAACGAGAATGCGATGCAAACGCAGCCCGCGATTCAAAAAATTTCTCTGCCTACCTGTTTATCTCGTTTGACGGTAGCTGAAAAGCAGCATCAAGAGAGATCAGCTTGAAGTACAGAAGCTGGTGATCTGTCGTGTCCAACAGCAAGCCATGCCGTCTTATGAAGTCCAGCAGCCAGATCGTCTCTCAACGGATCAATGTCTGTGTATTTATCCCACACGAACCTTGCCGTAGATGCATCAGCTGCGCGAAGCGCTCAACTGGCAGCAGATCCGCTGGCGCGGCATCGGCTGGTGTTTGATCAGCTGATGCCGGCTTCTCACTCTCTTGCTCGATCTCCTGATCACTGTCAATAAAATCTGATTCTGAAAAATCAGAGTCCGACTCCGCGATAATGCGCAAAACATTGTCTGCCGAGTATTTTCTTTTCTGCACTCACTTTGCTCCCTTGTCACATGTCGATGCCATCTTGCCATTGTTTACATTTCGCAACTCACGCACACGCTAGGATTAGTTGCCGAGTCAACGAGTCTAGCATTCCTCCAAGCACAGAGGGAATGCCTGTGACGTGACAGTGAGATTTGTCGCCATTAACAGCTGATTATCGCCCTCTATCCCTGGATGTCGACTTTAGTCGACATTCGCCCTCAACCCCTCCTGTCGACAAAAGTCAACATCCGCCCTAAAAGAGTTAAGTCAGGGCTCTGGCTGGGCCATTCAAGAACAGTCACAGAGATGTTGTGAAGCCACTCCTTCGTTATTTTAGCTGTGTGCTTAGGGTCATTGTCTTGTTGGAAGGTAAACCTTCGGCCCAGTCTGAGGTCCTTAGCACTCTGAAGAAGGTTTTTGTTCAGGATTTCCCTGTACTTGGCCGCATTCATCTTTCCCTCGATTGCAACCAGTTGTCCTGTCCCTGCAGCTGAAAAACACCCCCACAGCATGATGCTGCCACCGCCATGCTTCACTGTGGGGACTGTATTGGACAAGTGATGAGCAGTGCCTGGTTGTCTCCACACATACCGCTTAGAATTAAGGCCAAAAAGTTCTATCTTGGTCTCATCAGACCAGAGAATCTTATTTCTCACCATCTCAGAGTCCTTCAGGTGTCTTTTAGCAAACTCCATGCGGGCTGTCATGTGTCTTGCCTCTCCTCAGTGTGTGGAGACAACCAGGCCCTGCTCATCACTTGTCCAATACAGTCCCCAGAGTGAAGCATGGCAGTGGCAGCATCATGCTGTGGGGGTGTTTTTCAGCTGCAGGGACAGGACAACTGGTTGCAATCGAGGGAAAGATGAATGCGGCCAAGTATAGGGATATCAGGGACAAAAACCTTCTCCAGAGTGCTAAGGACCTCAGACTGGGCCGAAGGTTTACCTTCCAATAAGACAATGACCCTAAGCACACAGCTAAAATAAAAAGGAGTGGCTTCACAACAACTCTGTGACTGTTCTTGAATGGCCCAGCCAGAGCCCTGACTTAAACCCAATTGAGCATCTCTGGAGAGACCTAAAAATGGCTGTCCACCAATGTTTACCATCCAACATGACAGAACTGGAGAGGATCTGCAAAGAGGAATGGCAGAGGATCCCCAAATCCAGATGTGAAAAACTTGTTGCATCTTTCCCAAGAAGACTCATGGCTGTATTAGCTCAAAAGGATGCTTCTACTAAATACTGAGCAAAGGGTCTGAATACTTAGAACCATGTGATATTTCAGTTTTTCTTTTTTAATAAATCTGCAACAATTTCAAAAATTTTTTTTTTGTCTGTCAATATGGGGTGCTGTGTGTACATTAATGAGGAAATAAATTAATTTAAATGATTTTAGCAAATGGCTACAATATAACAGTGAAAAATTGAAGGGGGTCTGAATAATTCCCGTACCCACTGTGTGTGTGTGTGTGTGTGTGTATATATATATATATATATATATATGTATATATATATATGAATTTTGTATGTATATGTATGTGTGTATATATATATATATATATATATATATATATATATATATATATATATATATATATATATATATATATATTTTTTTTTCCCCATAAACAGACCATATGTCCCATAGATCTGAGAAACTTCAGCTCAGCCACCTATATCACAAACTAGCATAAATATTATTCAAATCAAGTGAGAAATAATATTAGATTGAATTGTGTATGTCCTCACTATGCTTCCTTCCAGCTGTACTGTTAGAAGATATTTTGTGTGTAATTTAATTTTTTAAATTTCTGTATAGATTTCATTTTTGGATTAAGAGAGTACAGGCCCTGGTTTGGATCAGGTGATATTTGTTTACATTTTTTAGATTAAAGAAAACTAAACAAAAAATGTATAAACACAAAAATCAGAATACTTGATGATGTATTAAGCTCTCTATCTCTTTTCCTGTGGTCTCTACTGTATGAAGGGGCCAAGCATTGTATTAGCTAAGCAAGCGCTAATATAGGCATTATAGTAAATATCCAAATAAACTGCCCCATAACTTCATGTTTAAGAGCATTGAAGGTGGAAGTGGAATAATGTTCCATTTCACTATTTTATAATCTAGATGGGTATGGTGACAATTTCAACAATAACAAATGCTAAAATTGCAACTGAATTGTAGCAACATTGTAGCCCTGCTATTGTGAAGTACAGTAGGCAACCATCTATATCACCATTGCCATAATGAAGGGCACAGAAATAAATTCTTGCTCATTTTGAGATGTCTCAAAGACATTTCAAGATATATTAAAATAGACAGGCAGTGTGATTGATAGAATAGATACATTTTACAGGAAGTGGTTTGAGTTACCTTGAAATGAATGTCAAGTATCTTAAAATGCATGTAAAGTCAATTTGAGATCATCTCAAAATGTATTGGAGATATCCTGAAATGCACAGGACATTGTTTTGGGATATCTAAAATATATTGTAGATATCTTAAAATTGGAGCTGAGATGCCTAGAAATGCATCCAAAAATTCACATATCTCCTAAAAATTGAGATATCTCCTAATGTTTATTTGGCTTGCCATAGATTGTACCCCTTTGGAAAACTGCTTCCTCTTATAAACAAAACAGTCATACCAACAATGCCTAGCCTTGTGCATTCTTCTGAGGTGCACCTCTTCCTTACAGAGCACCACCACCCTACTCAGTTTGTTGGTCTTTGCAAAACCTAAGGCTGTAGGTGATGTTTACAAAATTGTGATGACTACTTGAAAGTCGAAGGCCCTATTGTATCCTCCACATCCAGTTTGTACTGTAGATCACAGTGTATACATATAGATAAAAACTACAACTTCCAAACGCTGCACTTTGTATTAAACATAACATAAGTCAGAGAAGTAACCTTCATCACAGATTCTTGCCATTTTTTTTCCTGAGGTAGGAATATGTTCCTGTTGGCTTATTTATTCACAGCAAGTATCGTAGGTGGAGTTTTAATTTAAATAAGGAAATAAAATAGCGTGGAACTACACATGTCTGAAGCTGTTTAACATGATATTGCCCTTCTTGTTAATTTGAAAATACGCTTATCCAAGATGTAAATATAAAATGAATGTGCTATAGCACCATTCTATCATGAGACCAGCAATGGAGATTGCTGATATAAACTGATATGTCCATGGCTGTGAAAAACTAGAATAAATAGAGCTGCTCACAATGCCATTGTGATGTCACTGTCATGATAAAATACTGTATATAGACGGTCATGTAGACATTCCATAAAGCTGCATAAAGTGCAAGAATGGAATCCTAACAATAATGTTTTGCGATAAGGCTAAATATATGCTTGTCTTCATGGTCAGATAATATCACTGGCATAAATTAAATTTTATTTGTCTGAATCTTCAGAAAAGTTTTATCCTCAGTGCTTAAATGAATCTCAAAAGAACAATGACAATTGGAGCATTTATAAAATGAGAAATATGAGACCATACCTCTGGGGGTGGAAGGTTGCTGCAGGGATAGGCAATGAACTGAAAAGTGTAGTCAGTCTTCTTTCTAAAGGGCAGAATCTCTCTTTTTTTCCAAAAACAACAAGAATACACTAGTTTATAGTATATGTTCAATTTCAAAATACAGATAAATAGCTCTGGACATTCAAGACTTGAAAGTGGATATATTTGATAGGTTTTAAGGATTTTGCTTTTTGTTTGCACTGCTGCTCCATAATTGACATTTTAAATCACAAAACAGGTATTTTTATTGAATTTATAATTTTTTTTTACTTAAGAACACAATTTCCTCTGGAAAATCAATGCATACCATAATTGTCATAAAATAAGTATGAAGAATGTCTTTAATTATTAGTGCATTCAAGATTTTTTTCCAGAATGGATCATGGGAATCTGGAGGAAACTATCCCAATATACAGCTGAAATTACAGTAATGGCTTTTAAAAATGTCTAGATGTAAAAATGGAACAACAAAATGTCTTGTAATTTTCAGTAAACATAATGTGAAATACTGAACATTGAACCTGGCATTTATTTTCTGGCTGTATATCAAACATACATTTGGCACATCTGTCTTAACTTTAATAAAAGTTCACCTTTAGTCATTTAGTGTGTTCATATTATTTTGTCTATATTTTTTAAATTAAAAAGTATTTGTTAGGAATTTATTTACTCATTAATTTTCTGAACCCACATATTCTAACTCAAGATTTTGCCAGTTTCCTGTCCAAATACCATTAGGTACAAGGCAGGAGCCAGCCCTTCACTGTCATCTGGCTAATTCAGAGTCATCAATCAACCTTTTCTGTAGGATGTGTAAGTAAACCAGAGTACACACTAAAAACATGCATTGACTGAGGGAGAACATGGAATCACCAAACAGGCAATGTTAATGTTGGGATTTTTATCTGAACTCTGCAGCTGTAAGTTATTCTAACAACTGCATTATCATACTGCCCTTTTCTGGTATTTTATTAGGTATAAGCTTTTCCTTCAGGTACATTGATTTTTTTTCCTTTTTACATGTGCCTTTGTCATCTTCCTTATGAAATCTGCACTGCTGGTGCATATTTTCCAAGTGTCTTATGAGCTAAACCTGTAGAGAAATGTTACATGAGAGGGGTGAAAGTTGTAGTGAATGAAGAGCTAATTTCTCTGTAGATTACAGTCATTTTACACATAGAAAGATGTTAGTTTAAAATAGTGAAATCCATAAAATAAATGTCATTATCAGAAGTAAGAATTGCAGAACATCTCTCTGATCCACTTCTGAAAAAAATAGTACTTAAGCTTGAATACTTTATGCTTGCAGTAAAAGTGTTGCCTTTTACAGTACTAACTTTGAAAGTCTGCTCTTGAAAAGAGATGATTCTGTGACATATCTTCTGGAATTGGAAACACTAGAACTCTAGTTCAGAGGCCTCTATGGGTTCAGGTGGCTCACAGAATATTGTATCCAACACTCACTCTGAATTTCTATTTGGGAGAATGCAGACGGTGCTTTTCCTTTTATCATCACATCAAAAAAGAAATGAGTTAAAGGCCCTGTGTGCACTGAAAAGGCAGAGATATAAACTAAACTCTAGGCTTATTTTAATTTAAATAGTCATGGTGTGGCAGACCTGTCAGCAGGCACTACAATTAATCATGACAGGACTTGTCAGTGCGACTCACAGCTCCATTGCATTCCTCGCCACTCGGCTACTTGACTCTGTCAGTAAATAGGGGACCACATAGTGGCGGCTTTCTCTGATCGTGTGCCCACTTCCATCCTGGCATCTCTCACACACTGCTCTATCACTCATGTATGTTGTAAACATCTGCCCTTTTGGTGATTTGTTTAGTCTTGAACATTTGGTAATTTTTTTTTCTTCTCCTATCAATTATTAACTTTTTATGGTGGGTTTTTAAATTAAGTCAGTGCTTTTAGTGAACTGACTTCATCTTAGTTTTTTGTTTATTTTTTTACCTGCCATCTAATCAAAAATTAATTGAAAGTAGACATCCTGATCTCCAACCACACCAAAAAATCCCAATCAAAGCAGATGTATTGATGAAGATACACAATGATGACACTGTCTGAATTTTGCAACTTTATGTTTACAGATGGCGTTCTGCACGTATGCACTCGTTCATCATAAACTCTTGTTCTCTCAACCTCTTTGAAGTTTTGTACCTTTGTGCAAAATAAAAAAAAAAATAAGCAGGGTAACATAAAGTGTTCTTTCTTTTCTTTATTTTTTAACTGTATATCTGTGGACCATTATTATTATTATACCATTATTATCTTCTTCTTCTTCTTTCGGCCGCTCCCATTAGGGGTTGCCACAGTGGATCATCTTCTTCCATATCTTTCTGTCCTTTGCATCTTGTTCTGTTACACCCATCACCTGCATGTCCTCTCTCACCACATGCATAAACTCTCGCTTAGGCCTTCCTCTTTTCCTCTTCGCTGGCAGCTCTATCCTTAGCATCCTTCTCCCAATATTCAGTGGAACCTCAGTTCACAACCATAATTCATTCCAAAACTCGGGTTGTGAACCGAAGCAATTTCCCCCATAGGATTGTATGTAAATACAATTAATCCGTTCCAGACCGTACGAACTGTATGTAAATATATATGTAAATATGTAAATATATGTAAAGATTAAGCACAAATATAGTTAATTACACCTGTCACAAGAACGAGACATGGACAGATAAAGGGTTGGGGCAGCCACCCGTATAATGTGGTATCCTGGCTGCAAAAGGTTGTTTTTATCAAATAATCAGCACTGAAGTGCATTCAACTGAGTCCAGAACAAGACTGAGGAAACAAAGGAAAAGGGGCAGGTTTTAAAGGGGGAGACAGGAAGTGAGGTCATATTGATCCGGCACGTGGTCTTCCACCATTGGTTTATAGCCGGACGTGACATCAGAGGGACTGGAGCTGGTGTGGCCGACTTCCATTGGCTCAGTCCCAGAAGTGATGTCAGGAGAACCAGGTGAAATCCCCCGGGGATGGTCTACAGGCAAGGGAGAAAAAGAGTCAGTGCACTCTGCCACACCCCGGCATGCCTCCGAACTGCCTTCACTCAAGCCCTTTAGCTGCCTCCCATGCGCACGTGTGTGACACACCATAGAATGCACAGTGTAATGGTAAATTAATGTAAAAACATTGAATAACACTGACACAAAACACCCAGGCTCCCTGCTCAGCTACACGAGCAGGCTCGCTCTCTCTCTCTCTCTCTCTCTCTCTCTCAGCAGCACGCACGCTCCCCCTCTCTCTCAGCAGCAAGCGCTCGCTCGCTTGCTCTCTCTCTCTCTCTCTCTCTCTCTCTCTCTCTCTCTCAGAACAGAGAGGAACATTTGAACAAATCCGAAGTTTAATTTAAAAACCAACCACAAGCAACCAAAAAAGTAACATTGCAGGAGATCACGCTATTATTAGCCTTACAGTCCGATCGCTGTACTGTACAGTAAACAATTTTTAAAAACGGAGTTTTAAGCACAAGGAAAAAAAGGAACATTTGAAAAATCTGTAATTTAATAAACCACCAAGAAAAGTAACATTGCAACAAATCACGCTACGAACTGAAAAATTAACTTTTGAAAAATGTGTAATACAAAAACTATAAACCACCAAGTAAACTAACCTTGCATGAGTCGAGTTCTGGCATGAAGTGAGGAGGAACTGTTTGGAGAGGAGGTTACAGTTTTGAGGGAGATTCTGGCTCCGCGATGGAGGGATGTTTTCTTTCAGGTGTTTTCTTTCTTGTGATTTCTTGGGTTTCTGGTGTTTTTAGCTGTTTAGCTGGTGGGAGCGAAAGCCTCATACAGCTATTCCAAAAACAAAGTCCTTGTGACCCAACCCTTCGTGTTCGCCCTCCACATTACTGGCAGTCTGGCGTTGTTTACATTGTGCTGCTTGAAAGCACGAGGGTTCTCAAATTGGTAAATGAGTAAACTGGTAAACAGTTTTTCCACCTCTTCCAGCACTTGAAGCCTCTGCCTGGTTAACGCTGTAACTCCTTTTGCAACATCAGCTGCTTTAATAGATTCTTTCTGCTTTAGAATAGTCGAAATCGTAGATTTTGACTTCTTGTACTCAGTGGCAAGATCAGTAACACGAACGCCATGCTCAAACTTTTCAATAATTTCTTTCTTTACTTCGACTTCAATTTTCTTCAAAACTTTCTTCTCACCACTCTTCACTTGCTTAGAAGACATGGTTAACTGCAAAAGCACACGAAATACTGTAGAGCACAAAGAGATCACAGGTAAAGCACGCACGTCTGACTGACAACAATGAACAGGGAGCAGCTCAACACGTGCTTAAATACAGTAATCGGCACGTATGAACCAGCAGGCCAGGCAGGCATGCATGTGCAGACTCGCTCTCTCTCTGTCTCTCTCTCAGCAGCACGCACCCTCCCTCTCTCTCTCAGCAGCACGCACCCTCCCTCTCTCTCTCAGCAGCAGGCAGGCACGCACGCGCAGGCAGGCAGGCACGTCTGACCAAGAACAATGCAACACGTGCGGAAATCATCGGCACGCACAAACCGAAAGGGAAACTGGCTTGTTCGTATACCAAGTGTGTGATCGTGAACCGAGGCAAAAGTTTGGCGAACTTTTTGGTCGTGAACCGAGTTGTATGTGTACCGAGACGTTCATGAACCAAGGTTCCACTGTACCCAGCATCTCTCCTCTGCACGTGTCCAAACCATCGCAATCCTGCCTCTCTGACTTTGTCACCCAACCGTCCAACTTGAGCTGACCCTCTAATGTACTAATTACTAATCCTATCCATCCTCGTCACACCCAGTGCAAATCTTAGCATCTTTAACTCTGCTACCTCCAGCTCTATCTCCTGCTTTCTGGTCAGTGCCACCATCTCCAACCCATATAACATAGCTGGTCTCACTACCGTCCTGTAGACCTTCCCTTTCACGCTTGCTGATAACCGTCTGTCACAAATTACACCTGACACCCTTCTCCACCCATTCCACCCTGCCTGCACTCTCTTTTTCACCTCTCTTCTACAATCCCCATTCCTCTGTACTGTTGATCCCAAGTATTTAAACTCATCCACCTTCACCAACTCTACTCCCCGCATCCTCACCATTCCACTGACCTCCCTCTCATTTACACACATGTATTTAGTCTTGTTCCTACTGACCTTCATTCCTCTCCTCTCTAGAGCATATCTCCACTTCTCCAGGGTCTCCTCAAACTGCTCCCTACTATCGCTACAGATTCCAATGTCATCAGCAAACATCATAGTCCACAGGGACTCCAGTCTAATCTCATCTGTCAACCTGTCCATCACCACTGCAAATAAGAAAGGGCTCAGAGATGATCCCTGATGTAATCCCACCTCCATGTTGAATGCATCCGTCGCTCCTACCGCAGACCTCACCACTGTCACACTTCCCTCGTACATATCCTGTACAACTCTTACGTATTTCTCTGACACTCCCGACTTCTTCATACAATACCACAGCTCTCCTCGAGGCACCCTGTCATATGCTTTCTCCAGGTCCGCAAAGACGCAATGCAACTCCTTCTGGCCTTCTCTAAACTTCTCCATCAACATCCTCAGAGCGAACATTGCATCTGTGGTGCTCTTTCTTGGCATGAAACCATACTGCTGCTCACTAATCATCACCTCACTTCTTAACCTAGCTTCCACTACTCTTTCCCGTAACTTCATGCTGTAGCTCATCAGTTTTATTCCCCTGTAGTTAATGTAGTCCTGCACATCCCCCTTATTCTTAAATATCGGCACCAGTACACAATCTGGTTAAAAACACCACTGCCATCTCTCCTAAACATCTCCATGCTTCCATAGGTACGTCATCTGGACCAACCTTTCCATTTTTCATCCTCTTCATAATTGTCCTTACTTCCTCCTTGCTAATCCATTGCACTTCCTGATTCACTATCTCCACATCATCCAACCTCTTCTGTCTCTCATTCTCTTCATTCATCAGCCTCTCAAAGTACTCTTTCCATCAGCTCAACACACTCTCCTCGCTTGTGAGTACGTTTCCATCTTTATCCTTTATCACTCTAACCTGCTGCACATCTTTCCCAGCTCGGTCCCTCTGTCACGCCAATCAGTACAGGTCCTTTTCTTCCTCCTTAGTGTCCAACCTCTCATACAACTCATCATATGCCTTTTCTTTAGCCTTTGCCACCTCTCTCTTCACCTTGCGCCTTATCTCCTTGTGCTCTTGTCTACTTTCTGCATGTCTCTGATTATCCCACTTCTTCTTTGCCATCCTTTTCCTCTGTATGGTCTCCTGTATTTCCTCATTTCCTTTTCCTCCTTACTCTTTCCAGCTGGCACACCAAGCACCCTTCTTGCTGTCACCCTTACTACATCTGCTATAGTTTCCCAGCTGTCTGGTAACTCTTCACTGCCACCCAGTGCCTGTCTCACCTCCTCCCTAAACTCAACCTTGCAGTCTTCCTATTTCAACTTCCACTATTTGATCCTTGGCTCTGCCCTCACTCTCTTCCTCTTCTTGATCTCCAACGTCATCCTACAGACCACCATCCTATGCTGCTTAACTACACTTTCCTCTGCCACCACTTTGCAGTCTTCAATCTCCTTCAGATCAACTCTTCTGCATAGGATGTAATCTACCTGTGTGCATCTTCCTCCACTCTTGTACGTAACCCTATGTTCCTCCCTCTTCTTAAAATACGTATTCACCACAGCCATGTCCATCCGTTTGGCAAAATACACTATCCTCTGACCTTCTTCATTCCTCTCCTTCACACCATACCTATCCATCACCTCCTCGTTCCCTTCACCAACATGCCCATTGAAATCCGCTCTAATCACCACTTTCTGTCCCTTGGGTACACTGTTCATCACTTTGTCCAACTCACTCCAAAAATCTTCTTTCTCACCCATTACACACTTAGCGTGCAGGGCATATGCACTAACAACATTCATCATCACACCTCCAATTTCCAGCTTCATAATCATTACTCTGTCTGACACTCTTTTCACCTCCAAAACACTCTTGACATACTGTTCCTTCAGAATAACCCCTACTCCATTTCTCCTCCCATCCATACAATGATAGAACAATTTGAATCCACCTCTGATCCACCTGGCCTTACTCCTCCTCCATTTAGTCTCTTGCACGCACAATATATCAACCTTCCTTCTCTCTATCATATCGGCTTACTCTCTCCCCTTACCAGTCATACTGCCCACATTCAAAGTTCCTACCCTCAGTTGAACTCTCTTTACTTTCCTCCTGCCTCGGGACACATCTCCCCTCGCTTTTTTTCCTTCTTCTTCTTCTTCGGCCAACCATAGCCCAATTTCTGCCAGCACCCTATTGACTAATAGTACTGGGGGCGGTCGTTGTTAATCCGGGGCTTGACCGGTATGGAAATTTGTATCGTTGTCCACATATTGATTTGGCAAAATTTTACACCAGATGCCCTTCCTGACATAACCCTCTCCATTTATCCGGGCTAGGGACCGGCACAAAGAACCATACTGGTTTGTGCATCCCCTGTACCTACAGAAATTCACCAAGCTAACTCTGTGGACCATTTAAAAAACTTCTAAAACACATTATTTCAATATGGCTTTTTTATAGCAACAATTTAGTTGTATTCCCAATAGAATATTTGGCTTAGAATGGTATTATTCAGGGATGTGCAATCTGTACTAATATCCAATATTCTCTGTTGTTTTCTTCGGTCCTTCTGTGGTGGCGATCAGTGCCATAACCACCTGATCTAGGCACCATGCAGCCCCCTAAGATGATGGAATGAAGGAGGGTGTCTCAGCTGTCTAAGAGACCAATTCCATCAAAGCCCATCATGTGATCATGAAATCTACATGGTCTGATCTAAAAATAATGATGTTAGGTAGAATACCCACAGATGGACTATTGGCTTTGAACCCCTGCAGATTTTTTTTTCTAAAGCCTACTGAAGGGTTTTTTTTTTGTTTTGTTGTTTTTTCTGTCCTCCCGGCCATCTGACTTTACTTTGTTGTGTTGTCATTTATTCTTTAATATTGTTGCTTATTTTGAATTGTTTTCTCTTATTGTATCTTTCTTTTTATCATCTTGAAAAGCACTTTGAACTGCATTGCTGTATATAATTTGTTGTTGGTGTTGTTGTCATGGCTAGCCACCGGTCCTGATTTCACCAACCAACCCACACAATTAATTCTTTTGTCTTGTCCGCTGTCATGCTTGTTGTATGTGGAGAGAAAATGCATTTGCATTTCCACTTGTATTAAATGTGATAATTACTGATGGAAATGTTGTAGTGGTAAACCCAGAAGATAAGGAAGTAGCTTCTGTAATTAATTTATGAAAAAGAAAAAAAACATCTGCAGTGGTTAGTTCTGTAATTTAATCATTACTTTCTATTTTCAGAAATATTTAATCATTTTATGTATAATTTTAAAAGTAATACTTAAGCCAAATGAGCATCTTTTGTTCTCTGAAATACCTGCGGTGATAAATTCAGTATTTTGGCCATTACTGTTTATTACTTATCCCTAAAAAATACCAACTCATTTTATGTTATGATTAAGAAAGTTGGACACTATTAAAAAACACACAAATACACAGGCTGTTTTCCAAATGGCTTCTTAGTTTTCTGTTATGCTTTAAACATGCAGTCAGTGTACTAATACTAGCAACAAATATGCCTGTGTTAATAAATGTTAACTCAAAAACAAGCACCTTTGTCAAAATGTAATCAAAAGTACCGAAGTGAATGTATCGCACCTTTGTAGGGGACCCTCACATATTTTTGTAGTTAACTGGGGACCTGGGAGGAATAAGGGTTGAGAACCACTGGCCAAAATGATATGACTGTAGCACCTGGATTATCACCTAATTTCAGTTCTGTAGTCACCAAGGATTAAGTGGACATTTGTACATATTGTATACTGCTAATAGTTTACAGTACATTTTACCCCATAAATTATTGTAAAGTGGTAATTTTGGTAGCTGGTATATTTGTTTTATATTTTAAAGCTATTGTAGCTCAAATATAATATATTTTTGTATATGGAGGTTAGTAACCTACAGTATTACAACTATCACAAGTTTTGTATGTAATTCATTTTCTGTTTTTTACATTTGCTGCACGGAATACTAACTTTAGATACATTTATAACAGCATAGTTTTGATACTGATGTTTTCTTGAAAGCCTGAGGGCACCAGTCACCAAATTCACCTGTAATACCTCAAAAAGATAAGGAACAAACATTTCAAGAAGTTGATTTTCACGTGCAGAAGTAACAAAGCCTCACATCACAATTAAACTGTCATCTTCCAGGCTGTGCACCCTTCCTTTTTTTGTGAAAAACAAAGCGTACCTCATTGATGTTGTTCATGTACCATACCCAGAACATTAGAAAGCATTCATTATGCCTGATGTGATTTTTGTGGGTGACAGAGTTTATTAAAGTAACAATTGAACTTGGTTTATTTATTTACATATTGTACATCAAATTGAGACTACACATATGGGCTATAATTTCTTTTCTAAAGTTTCAGATCATTCCCATTACATTATGGAGTGTATATACTGTATTTATATGTATGCTTTGTTCTGTTATTTCCTTACATTTGGCACACTAGACAAATAAGTAACTTGCTTAGTACCATGAAAGATGAGGAAATGCTGATTGCTTGTGTCATTTGTTTAAGAGAGATAGAAATCACTAGTTATGATTCAGCTCAAATTATTTCACCAACAACCATGTGGTTTACAGTTCAGCACCTTATTTACTAGTTTGCCATTGTCTGCACAGTTTGGAACTTCACTTGGAAAAATGTAGTTAAAGAGGTTTAAGAAATGCAAATACTGTATGATATTATTCCATCATGCCCCTAAACTTAGAAATGGTGATAAGCTGTAACTATTCAACACCCTCAGACAGCTTAAATGACTATTTAAGCTCCACTTTGGCTTATTTTTCAAGATGGTGCAAATGTTACTCTAGCTTTGTTAGTCTAAAGTATAGTACTATCACCTTTGTTGGAAAATGCATCATATCTGAATTGTCTATGCAAACTACCTAAAATGTATTAGCACAGTTCTCATACATGATCAGACCATGTTCTCTCTGACTGCCCTCCTGCACAATCTCTAGGAGATGGACATGCAGACGAACCAGTTTTCATCAAATTGATTCCATTATAAAAGGAAATATCTTCATGATTCAACAGACACTGCTTGACTCATCTTATTCAGTAATGTCAATAGTTTTTTTAAAGGACACGGTATACAATAATAACAGAAGTTAGATCTATAAAAACCTGTAAATATCCTTTAGAATCACTCTTTGTGAACTCTTTTAAAGGTTTGGTATAAAGTAATGTATTGAATGATAACACAATAATAATGAGGAATGAAAGGCATAATGAATATTAAAAAGGTATAGCAAATATTTGTTTTCTCCATTGATGTTAGTGTTAACTATAAAAGATGTTATATAAGTTGTAACTAGAATATATAAATGAGTACTGTTTGTATGTTATGAAAGATAATATATAATTTAGACATTAATAGCTTTTTAAGTCAGAAAATATGACCTGTTATTATGAAAGGTACTATGAGTTATTTCTATTTTAATGTCTAAACATGTGCATTAAAAGCTATTGTGAACAGTGTTGAATAATGATTGCTGCCTGAAATTTTTAAAATATCCATTATGAATGGTGCTATATGTAGTGTAATGGCACTGACGGTTTGCATCAACCATGGAAGAGTCACTTATATGAGATGGCATTCCATCACCATCAAGAGGGGAGCTTATAAAAATGGCAAGCCCACAAAGTTGTAAACAGTATTCCAACTATTGCTGCCAAAGCAAGCCTTTAAAGAATAGCAAGCCACCTAAAGAAGCCATTACAGACCAAATGGATCAATTCTGGCTCTCAGCACTAGTGTTACAATGCTATACTATATCTTAAATGGAACAGTGTAAAGTGCCTAAAAAAGCTAAAAATGAGAGTGATTATTTTATAATATTGTACAAGCACTAAGTATGAAAGGCGTTATATTAAGTAATGTTTCTCCATGAAACAATAGCTTAGTTAAATTTGAAGGAAATAAATTTCACTAGCCCATATGGGCTAGAAACCCAAGCTGTAGGAAATATTGGCTATCACCAGTCAAACCTGTGTCCCAACACCTTTGCCATACAAGCAATAAAAAAAAAACAATATTTAAATAAACACAGATAAATGGTCCAAGTGCTAATGCTGGGCATAAAAGAAGCATTATAAGTACTGTACTGCTTTCTAAGGATTTTCTTTTCACTTTGAAATATACTACTGTATTTTAAAATTACAGATTGATGTTTTCTCCAGAAACATTAATATTACTTACTATGAATGGTACAATGTATAGTAAAATGTGAGGCTTTCAAGCACTACATGTAAGTTCTCACTTTGAGAGATGCTACAATTTTCTAGCAATTGCCTTATCAAAAAGTTTTGATATGCACTATGATTAGTGCAATGTAAAATGTAGATCAATTATTTTATTGCTTTTTGCATGTTTTGGGCAGGTGCACGATCAAGGATTGACTCCCAACAACCCTAAACTGGATAAGCTTATTAGAAAATGGCTAGAAAATTGATTTTTTTAACTTTTCTCTTTGAAAAAAAAAACAATAGTATAAACTAAAGATTGCTATTTAGAAAGCACTCTGTCTTTTTATGGAAATATTGAATACTTCTTAATCAACTATGTGTTTGTGGTAATGGTTCAATTTTAATGCTTTTTATTCCTCATTGTTCTTGTGTCTGTTATCCCAATGAATAATTCAATGAAAAACAAAGAGTCTGCTTTTTATTAAAATGGACATGAGGGACCAATATAAATTGAGATAAATGTATTAAACACTGAGTACCCTTACAAGTGCTGAGTTGTGGCACACTGGGAAGGTGCTATGTAAAATTAACATTTTTCTGTTTTGCATTGTGTGCAATAATTATGATATTTATAAGGCGCCAGTTACACAAAGCTGTTGTTGCCTCTTTACCCTGGTGGCCAGAGAAAGAAAAAGGGTGGATTCCAACCATCATTCTCCACAGTGAGATCATCTTGGACAGAATACTGGCAGCTACATTCTCCTTTTTTGTCACTTTTTGCCAGTTTAATTGTGTTTGAAAAATGAGCAGCATAGTTAGCTGCTGACACAAGGAAATAATTTGCTACAGCACACAATTTCAGATTGATGATTATACACTCTGTTGTGTGCCTTCTATTGATTTGCTCTATGTGCTCCATTGCATTCTCTGTCCTTGTTTATTTTATAACATCTGCTCTGCATATGCTAAGAGCAAATAATCCTTTCAAACAATGTGGATTATAGCATTTTTAATCAAGGAGGACAAGTAAAGAAGGAGAAGCTCCTTTTATTATTATTATAATCAGCCAAGACTGGTATTATATCTAGCTAACAGAGGAAGATGAGGGACATGTAATTTTCGGTTTCCTCTTTATGGACTTGGCAACTTCATGTGACACCTGGTTCTCCTTTGTCATTCTCAATAGGTTGAAAGACAGGTAAAATTATGCTTAATTATTACCAGTTAGAAACATGGGAATCAAGAGAGCCATACTGAAAAGTAACAGTGACCTTGCAGTGCTTTGGTGGTCTTGCCCATGACTAACTGCTTGTATTTTTGTGTACTTCTCACAGACATTGATGAGTGCTCATTTGACAGAGCCTGTGACCATTCCTGTATCAATTCAGCTGGCAGCTTTGAGTGTCTCTGCCATAAAGGCTATGTCCTATATGGCCTTTCTCATTGTGGAGGTAGGTTGCATAGTCTGCTCACTCTCTGTGTGCTGTTTGCATGGAATTGTTTTATTTTTTTTCAGTGACCAGGTTTTAGTAGTAAAGTGTGAACACAAACAATATTAAGGTACAATAAATTTTAGGACAATAAATCACCCAACCAAATACATGTTCCAACCATGTACAAAGATAGCCCAAAGGGGGGAAGTGCATCAGTATCAAAGGGGAAAGAGAAAAAACTTTGCATGGCATTTGTGTTCAAAACCTTCTGAAGTGTTTTTTCAGAGGTGGAGATAGTGTAGGGCCTTCAGCTTTGGATAGTCTCCTTCACTAATTTGTGGGACAAAAGTGCAAAAAAAGGGCACTAAAAATGTGTGCAGCTACAAATGAGTACAGAGATAGATAGATAGATAGATAGATAGATAGATAGATAGATAGATAGATAGATAGATAGATAGATAGATACTTTATTAATCCCAAGGGGAAATTCACATACTCTGGCAGCAGCATACTGATAAAAAAACAATATTAAATTAAAGAGTGATAAAAATGCAGGTAAAACAGACAATATCTTTCTATAATATTAACATTAACTCCCCCCCGGGTGGAATTGAAGAGTTGCATAGTGTGGGGGAGGAATGATCTCCTCATTCTGTCACTGAAGCTGCTCCTCTGTCTGGAGATGATACTGTTCAGTGGATGCAGTGGATTCTCCATGTTTGACAGGAGCCTACTTAGCGTTCGTCGCTCTGCCACAGATGTCAAACAGTCCAGCTCCGTGCCCACAATAGATCCTGCCTTCCTCACCAGTTTGTCCAGGCGTGAGGCGTCCCTCTTCTTTATGCAGCATACCACTGCATAGAAGAGGGCACTCGCTACAACCGACTGATAAAACATCTGCAGCATCTTATTGCAGATGTTGAAGGATGCCAGCCTTCTAAGGAAGTATAGTCGGCTCTGTCCTCTCTTGCACAGAGCATCAGTATTATTTATTTTTTTTACACAAATGCAGTCACACAGTCAAGGCTTTAATAAATGTGATGTTTTATTAAATCCTATACCTTATGCAGGTTTCAATCCTCCTTCAGCAGACATTTTCCCCACAGTATCTCCTCCGTCTCTCCTCCAGGCAAGCTTTGTCGACCTCCTGCTGACTCAGTTCACCTGAATGAGGCCAGGTATTTCATTTTATCCCAGGACCAGGAAGCACTTCTGGTTTCAAATAACTGCAGCCTAGAAACACTTCCAAGTCAGGCAGAACCTTCCTTCCAGGTGTGCTCCATTCTTGCAGCCCAAGGAACCCACACACCCTGATAAAGCTGCCCTCCAAGACTACATTTCCAAAGGTGACCCATGGGAGCGTGAATGGGAGCTCTGCCTGAGGAAAGCTGCCACCTAGTGAAATTTGGATTAAATAACCCCAAGAGACAGTCCTTCCCTGCCCCTCCATTCCTTCTTGGCCAGGAAACGTACTGCAGACTAATCCAGCCGGAGCACCAGTCCAACCAGTTGGGACCTCCTGTCTGGGATAATTAGCCTTCCTCCCTCTTGATCGGGATGCCTATTTATCTATCCTGGCACTTGCAACTAATTTAACATGACATGAGGTATAGTTTAGATTTCAGAAATGACCATCCTTTCACATAAGAGAAATTTCTTCACTTAATTATTTGAGTGGAACTGTTGGCCACTGATGGGCTGTTACTGTTGTACAGATTACAAGATTGAATGAAAACCAAGCATATTGAAAAAGCACTGCACAGCTGTTAGCTTACTTTTGCCTAAAAACTGATACTAAACCTGAATGTCTCTCACAGAATTGTGTTTGATTGGTGTTTAGTTCTTGAATCATTGGAAAGTAATCTGGGATAGAAGATTATCTTGGATGTTAATTCTCAAAACATTTTGATACAGTATTGAGTAATGAAGGGTGATATTAGAATATACAGATCAAGTTGGTTAATCTATATGTGGTTTGGACTATTCTAGTTGCTCCCAAGCACCTCTCACATGCCTTGCAAGATTTTTTTGTAACATGGTGACTAAAACTGTATACAGTACCCCAGGTGAGATAAGCATATTGGTCTATATTTTCCTAGATCAACTGATCACCCTTTTTATACAATGGGATAATATTTGCTATCTTCAGTCTTTAGGAATCCCCCCAGTTTGCAGAGATTTTTGACAATTTTTGTGTCACGGGTTAATATTGTATATGTGCATACTAATTTCCTTAAGCACTCAAGGATAAATGCTATTTGGTCCTGGTGATTTGTTTGATTTCAGCCCATTTACTCTAACCTGTGCTTCTTCCTCTACAATTCCCAAACAACTGTGTCCCTCCTTAGTTGTCCTTTCAACTTTTGGGAAGTTATCATCTTTTTCACATGTATAAACTTCACTGAAATGCAAGTTCAAAACATTTTCTATTTTATTGTCAGTATATTCTACCTCACCTTTATTGCTCCTAATACTCTTTACCTCCTCCTTGATTGTTCTTTTTCTACTAAAATATTAAAAACATCTCTTTGGATCATCTTTAGTCTTTTCTATAATATTTCTCTTTCATTGCTTTTTGATCTTCCTAATATTGTTTTTAACAGTTGCTCTCATGCTTTCATATACCCCACAATTAGTTATAGTTTTTACTGTAATATGCCTGTATACCAATTTTTTTTTTTAGAAACTCCTTTGTTAGCCTCATATTTATATTTATCCACTGTGAAGTTCTCTTTAATTTATTATTATTTTTAGATGAGCTTTTCCTTAAATATATGTAAAACACTTTTAAACGTGACCACATCTCCTTAGTTGTCCCCACACTCATAAACATATCCCAGTTTAGGCTTTGTTGTACCTGAGAAAATCACCTCTATTAAAATTTAACTGCTTTATTTTTTGAATATGTGTCAAAACATTGCTAAATGCATTCTAATACAGTCACTAGATCTTAATTTTTCAATCACATCTATCCTATTACAGAATACAAAATTTAGAATTTAGATAGGCTTCCCCTTTCACTGGTGCTTTAAACATATGGTGTTAAAAACGGTAAATGATTACCTCCAAAAAAAAAAGGTTAATTAAAGCTATTATATCCAACATGAAACTTGTCATTTTAAAATTATTAAACAGATGTAAATTGAAACATATGCATTCTAATATGAGGCCTCCATCTCTGATGCTGTCAAGTCAAACATTCTCACTAATCTGTAGTTCACCATCTAGTTGAAGACTTGTATTCAAACTCTGTTCTACATAAATGGCGACTCCCCCAACTTTCAATTTTGCCTGTTTTTCGTAAACAATAGGTACCTGTTTATGTTATACTCCTGTTCATCTCTATTACCTGTATTTAGCTAGGTGTATTATTCCAAGGTACAGCTGCATATACTTGATATTTAGCATTAAGGAAAGAAATTTTAACGTCTTTCTTTCTTTTGCCTTTTTAACATAATACTAGAACCAGACCTATTCTAAACTCATTGTCCCTCCCCCATTCCCTAGTTTAAACAATCCTCAACTAACCTACCCATAGGTATTGTATACACTCCTAATACATTGGTATCCTTTCTGTTCCAGAACAAGTTCTAATTCCCCATAAACCAAGCCCCTCTATTATCCAGTAAGCCTTCTAATCTCCTTCGTCTTGCCTGGACTGATGGTTGGCACTGGCAGAACTTGAGAAAAGACCACCTTGTCAGGTCTGCACCTCAGTTTTACAATTCTTTAAAGTTGGATTGTGGAACTGAAAGTCTATCATCTGTTCCATCCTGGACAATGACAATTGGAACCATCCCTAGCTCTGGCCAAGAGCTTATCCACCCTTCCAGGGAGGCTCCTTTCTTTGTACCGGAAGGCAACACATCATAGAGATTGTTGTCTTTAGAGCACACCTGTGTCTCAGTCCCCCTAATGATTGAGCTCCGTGCCACCCCTTCTTTTTCCTTCTTGGGAGGTTTTGAAGTGAACCATTGGGCCTCCTTATTCCTACCTATCACCTTAGAATTAATTAAACCACTTTCCAGCTCTGCATGATACTATTAATGGTTGGAATCTTCAAACACCATGCTTGATGTTCGCAGACAGTGTGCATATGTTGCCTTGTGGTTACATCTGACTGTGACCCACCTATTTTTACCTCTTTGACCTGGAATCTCTTTCCATGCCAATTCTAATCTCTTTTTCACTCTTGAAACCAATAAAAAAGATGTTATTTGGTGTGATTTACCAGCTTTTATGAATCTGTACAGATATTGATGAGTGTAGCATCAACCGAGGGGGATGCAAGTATGGCTGTCTTAACACCCTGGGCAGCTATGAGTGCACATGTCCATCTGGTTACAAGCTCCACTGGAACAAGAAGGACTGCATTGGTAAGTGGAAAACATCGACCTCTGGTGGACAAGCTTTGAAGAGATTTATCAATTTTGTGATTAGTGTATTGACAGATATATTATACTTATTTCAGTGTTTAGCATTATATTGTACTTTATCTTATGTTTGTTTTTTCTGTGATGTACATGTTCACTTCTCCTGCTTAACACTCCCTAGTCCTAAGTTAAAATTCCTCTCCCAAGCTGTCTTTGTGGAGTGAGCACATTTTTTCATTGTCCTTGTTAGTTTTATCTGTGCATTAGGGTTGTCTTTCAAATTTAAAACGTGCAAACTAGGGTGATTGGTGGCTATATATTGGCCTAGAGTGGTAGGGTTTAGGTGTCCTGTCATTTACTGATCTGCTGTCTGTGTTAGATTCTTTGTTCAGTCCAGTGTTTGCAGAATAGGCTGCCAATGCCGTATTGGAAAAAGTTAGTTTTAATTATTATTATTTTAAATTGTAGTCATCTCTTAATGCTTGGTGCCATGTTCAGTTCTATCTGGGGGGGTGGATCGGGTGCCACACACCATGTTAGCACTGAGTATAGTACTGCTGACTGAAGTTCAGTAATGGTTGTGAGGTACACTTTTTGTGCAATAGTTTCGTTTTTTAACAAGGACCTAGTTCCTTCCACAATTTGAAGCATTTTTACTGTCTTTATTAGTGCTCATCTAGCAACTCTGCAGAAGCTTCTTGCTTTCTTGCATTTGTCACTATTAGGGTACTGAGCATCTCTCCTTTACCATATACTGCAAATGGCCAAGTGAATATGTGTATTTTCAACATTTGTGTATTTTTTATCAATCTGTATAAATAGATCTAATTTGAGTTTATAAAGCATTATTCTAAAATCACCTTTAAACTAAATGCATATTTATTTAGCTAGGTCATTTATCTATTATAATTTAAAAATTAGTAATGTCTACAGCAATAGTTTTTTTATATGCACAATTAAACTTGTTTATTGCCATATAGTAAATAACAAGGTAGTAGCTGAATCTGCAGCTTTATATTTTAGAGTTTAACATTTGGTTTATACAATTATTTTATCCAATGTGACATACTAATCTCATATAGTTAGGCAATGGTTGAGGTTAAACTGGCACACCCATTGTTTATAGTTCAACACCTTAACTACTAGGCTAAACTTGGAATAAATGTACATGGGTTGAATTAATTCATTATTAATGTACTAGGAAGATGTAAAGCTCTTTTTTCACAAGACTATTTTTATTTTTACATTATGGAACCATGAAGAGTAAAAATAGCTGAAGTGCACATTAACACAAATTGCAACTTTTTAACATAATAAATAAAACTTTGTCATCATGCTGGCACAGTGGTTAGTGCTGCTGTCTTACAAGCCTTTTTCCTGGGTTTGAATCTTGTACCCAGTCATTGACTGTGTAGAGTTTACACAATGTGTACCTCCCACCTCCCCAAATATATGTATGTATAATCAATAGTTGGAGAATATTATGATATCCATCCATTATCCAACTCGCTATATCCTAACTACAGGGTCACGGGGGTCTGCTGGAGCCAATCCCAGCCAACACAGGGTGCAAGGCAGGAAACAAACCCCAGGCAGGGCACAAGCCCACCGCAGGAATATTATGATATGTTATGTTAAATACATTTCTGTGTGTATCTTGCTCTTAGTATGTGTTAGGCTGGAGGTGTAGATAATCTGAGTGCCTTCTTTCTTCTTTTTGTCTGTGTAATTGTTTCAGAACTGATTAAATGTGCACCGAGTTGGCTATCTCCACGAGCAACTCTGAGCTGCAGCAAAACAGGCAAAAAGGACAGCTGTTCATTAACATGTGCCTCTAAAGCTCATTATTTTGCAGGTGAGTAAAAATGAATAATGTATCCCTAAACTGAGACACTCCATAGGTTTACAATGGAAAAGTTGTTTTGAAAGATATATTTGTACTATTTTTAAGTGTGTACATTGCATGGCCAGAATTATTCATTAGGAGAACACAGCAGTTTCCATGTGTTGAATGGAGTAGTTGGAAGGCAACTTTTGCAGTAAAGAATGCCACAAATATCCTAAAGAAGTAGAATTCTTAGCCAAGGACAATGTAAGAAATGGTTCCTCTCTGTTTAGCAGATTTTACTTATTCTCTTTTTTTTAATTTGAGAAGTGGGGAGCAGGGCAGACTGATATTATTCATGTTTTTATATGACTTAAAAGCTAGAGCCAGACATCTAAAAAGTTTCAGTTTGCCTGATGGGGTCCCTCTGCAGAATGCAAACTCCGCACCTTATCTGATAAGGTGATCGATCATAGTCCATTTAACACTCGGGTAACTTTCAGGCACTAGTGGGACACCTAAGTTCTAAACAAACCAGTGATCAAGGATGAGTAATATTGATGGACAGGATTATGCACTAGTATTCAGCCAAGAGAATGGGCTTATGTGCATCCAAGAAACCAATGACAAGACCTATATCCCTTCCTTAGTAAACACTTATAAAACCCTAACTCTTTACTTTCCTTTATCAGTTCAGTGCTCAACCTGACTGTAATTTCTACTGTATGACAGAGACAGAAGTGGTTATAGGGTGACCGTAACAAAGTTGGAGTAATCCTTTCTACCAAAAATGGGTGACTGAGGCTTGACTGAAAATGTAATACTGTTCGTAACAGGAATTGGACTAGGGGTGCCATTAGTCCAAACCTTGCTAAGATAACAAGTGCCTGAGCAGGAAAAGACTGTATATGAGAGGCTATGTGTTCGTCTTGCCAGCATTGGTGAGCTGAGTAATTGCCAGCAGACCCAGTAGATATAATTTTGGTAGCAAGTGTGGACACTGTGTGTATAAAAACTTTGAAGAAAACCTGCAGTATCGCCTGCAACCAGAAGGGGCAATCCAGGTGAAAAAGGAGACAAGGTCCTAAAACAAAAGAAAGATAGAATGCAGAAGATTTTTCCACACATTTGGAAAAAGCAAACCAGAACCACAAGTACACTTACTTTGATTCAGAGGACTATTATAACTGCTCCGGGTTGCCTATTCTCCTCTTACTATATATAGAGATTTATTGAAGTTTGAGCTATCCTCAGTCCTGTAATGTTTACATGTGAGAAGGGGTAGTAAATGTTTCTCTTCTCCATTCTCTTTTATGCAGTCATTTTACACATGTGCCAAACATGGTAAAACTCCAATTCAGATTTCAGGCCTGACAACGCAAGCCATTGGTGTGAACTGTTTTCCTGTTATCTCTGTGATAGCCAGTGCAGTTCTCTGTGCTGATGTGTGGCCAGTAATATCCCTTCAGGAGAGGTCAACCGAATCAACAAGCTTTTTATGAAGACAGGCTCAAGTTATAGAATGCACTCTTAACCTGTTGAAAGAATTAGCTAAGGAGAAAAATTGAAAAACTGAGGGCCATTATGAAAAATGTTGCACTTCAATTCTATTACACAAAATTACCTACAGCAATGCACCTTTATGATGCCTCACTGTGACTACTCTCTTACCATTAGCCAAGTCAGAAGGTTTTTTACTTTTATTTATTTGTTTGTTTTTGTAATTCTTGTCTATGTTTGCAGGGTGATGTTGTTCTGTGTCATGAAATTCCTGTTTTTTTAACACCTGTGAAAAGATAAATTTCCCCTTGGGGCAAATAAAGTAGTATCCATCTATCCAATTATCTGTCTATCAAGGTACCTATCTAAAAAAATTGTTATGAACCTTTTACTTTTGATTTTAGAATCTGATACCAGCTACACAGTAAGTTGTGGAATTCCTGTCCTGCGTAACAAGATTCCACAGAAACAAAATAACAGCAATCCACAAAGCTGTGTAGGTAAGGGCAAAGTATTTATGCATCAAGAAAGGTGAAAATAAAATTTTTATTTCAGAAAGAAAATCACCATGAAAGGTTAACCAAAAGCTTTCTTATTCTTTTTTGCTGTTAAGAGACTTTTACTCCACCAGTCAAGCAGAAGGCCTCATTTAAGATGAAAGATGCTAAATGTCACTTACACCCAAAAATGCGGAGTAGACAAGAGGAGGCTAGCAAGCTCCTGGGAGCAGGTAAATGTGCACAGTAGGAGAATCAATGTGCTTATTCATTCATTCATTCCTTAATTTTTTAAATAGCTGCAACAAGCCAATAAATAAACTTTAATCTAACACTGGAATAATCAGAGCCTACTAAAAAACTCGTAGATCCGGCCCACCTTAAATCCCATTGCACTTCTCAGTGTCTTTTGTCCTGTAAATGTGCTGATAAAAACACGCAAGCAACCTGCTATTCCATCCCCCCACCGCCACAGAACGTGCACAAAGTTTCCTAGCTCGTGCCTTGATTATCTGTGAGTGAAGTGCTGGAGTTTTAGAGTGGAAATAATAGATCGTTATTTGGAACACATGCATTTCATGTGTGTTCTGTTTCCACAATAATCTGTGTAAACACATTGTTAAAAAAGAAACATTTTTCATATTTTAGTAGTAAATGACAAAATGTTGGCATAAACTAAATAATGTGTGACGACTGAAGTCCAAAGATCAAATAAACACTTTCACAAAAGGTTCATGGATAAGACAACAGATTTGCTGACTTGTAATCTAGAGTCCCCGGTTCGATCCTGACTGCCGCCTATATTTACCATTTCTAGTAGTGAGCTGCTCTTATTGTTAATATTATACACTACACACATACATTTGGTTTGTGTCTGTAACAGACGGTGTACATTTATAGTACTTGTAAAAGTTTCCTTTTTTTTCACTTTTATTCTCTCAGTCAAAATCACGATACATACTACCACCCTAAGGCTCTGACAATGTTAGTTTTTATTTGAAACTGGGAATAACTGTACATGTTAGTGGTGTTTCGGCAATGGAGGCAATGGAACTGGACATTCTCTGATCTGGAGGGATAAAAGCTGACACACAAATGCTGGTAAATCTGTTAACAGTTCACACACATGCAGGGGGTCTCCTTCCTACATTTACTAAACTGTTAACATTTGAATCTGATGATTGCATATAGTGCTTAACTGACCTCTCTGTACTATTCTCTCCTCTGCATGTCCAGGAGTACAAAAGAAACAGCACCATACAGCAACGTTGAGACTGGCAAGATCGGAAAAAAAAAAATGTGGTCACTTGTTACAACCGCAAGATGTTATGCGAATGAATATGAATAATGTTGCATCTGTGCCACAATGTTTTCTGAAGTGTACTATACAGTTCATAAAATGAATAACTCCAAATATCATATATACCTATGTCTCTGTTTTTTTTTTTTTTGTCAGCGTGGCTTTGACATCATGGACCATAAGGTGCATACTAATTCAGCATGAGCAGGAACGCTCCATAAAATTGAATAAAAAAAAATCAAGTGACGGTGAGATACGAAGAAGACAGATTCACCAGCATTTGTGTGTCAGCTTTTATCCCTCCAGATCAGACAATGTCCAGTTCCATTGCCTCAAAACACCACTCACATCTACAGTTATTCCCAGTTTCAAATAAAACCTAATAGTGTCAGATCCCTAGGGCGGTAGTATGTATCGTGATCATGACTGAGAGAATAAAAGTGAAAAAAAAGGTAACTTTTACAAGTACTATAAATGTACACCGTCTGTTACAGACACAAACCAAATGTATGTGTGTACTGTATAAAATTAACAATAAGAGCAGCTCAATAATGAAAACGGCAAATATAGGAGGCAGTCTGGATCGAACCGGGGACTCTAGATTACAAGTAAGCAAATCTTACCGCAACGCCACGGAAGCTGTTGTCTTATCCTTGAACCTTTTGTGAAAGTGTTTGTTTGATCTTTGGACTTCAGAGTTCACACATTATATAGTTTATACCAACATTTTGTCATTTACTACTAAAATATGAAAAACAATGTGTTTACACAGATTATTGTAGAAACGGGACACACATGAAATGCATGTGTTCCAAATAACGACCTATTATTTCCACACTAAATCTCCAGCACTTCACTCCCAGATAATCAAGGCATGAGCTGGGAGAACTTTGTACACGTTCTGTGGCGGTGGGGGGATGCAATAGCAAGCTGCTTGCTGCTTATCTTTATCGGCACAAAAGACGCTGAGGGAGAGGTGCGATGGGATTTAAGGTGGGCCAGATCTACAAGTTTTTTCGTAGGCTCTGGTAATTCTAGTGTTAAAGAATTTAATCTATATTCACTATTTATATGTTTTTATTTAGATGACACTTCTATGAAAACTTGCATACAAATGGTGATTAGTACAATTGCCTGCTTAATTTTAATACAGTGTAAGCATGGCTGGTAGAGAGGTTGGTCATGTTTACAATGGGTATTTAGTGTGTATAGAACAGGCAGGATTAAGGTTTATTGTCCAACACCTTAGCTGTAGGCCACACTATTTATGAATTAAAAAAACACCTCAACATTAAAGAGATGAATTCCATTATCCCACAAGTGAGAACACTTGCTACTTACTAAAGGGATGCACACCTGTTAAGTTTTTCTGAAGAAACTGTACACTCTTCCTTGTAGGAAATTTGTTGTTGTTGTTATTTTACAATTATATATGTTTTCAGGTGGTGCTGTGCCCTGCAGTGACTGCCATGTGACCTTTGTGAACCTCAAGTGCGACTCCTCTAAAAAAGCCAAGGGTAGGCGAGCCCGAAACCCCCCCAATAAGGAGATCTCTCGCATTACCCTGGAGCTGGAAGCAGAAGTCAAACCAGAAGAAATTACAGGTGCGATGAAAAGGGCGCTGAAGTATTGTATGCTGGGCATGCCGTTTGGCTTGATAAGGTGTGCACAAGACCCTTGGATGGGTCATTCACCTGATTCTCCAATTATTATATGGCAAGAGAAATAAATGTTAATCTATCACTTTTAATTAGAGAGCGTGTTGTAGATAGTTTGCATATGATAACCTGAGCATTAATTCCATTGAAACACATTTTGATAATAAAATAAGGACAGCAAAGTGATACCGTGTATTTTTTGGAAGTGGAGAGTATATGTAGGTGATTCATTGCTGTCAATTTCCCGACAAATAAAGCAATCCTAGAGATACTGACACTCTGGGCATTTCCACGGTTTGTAAAACACTTTTTTTTTAAGTTCTTACCCCTTTTATTAGGGGATTTCAAATGATAAAGCATTGTGGTCCTTGTCAGTGAGGAACTCTCTCGCCAACAGGCACTATAGTAGTGAACTTCGGTGAGAGTTTACGTGTTGCAACCAGTGCTTCCTGGATATGCTCCTCATGCCTATGACTCTGTATTAAACTGAACAGTTTTAGAGGAATCAATAAAAAAGCTAATTAATAAAATAAGTTTACATAAAAAACATTACTATGATATACTGTATGCATCTATAAGTGATCCCTTTAATAGGGATAAGCCATGTAGAAGAAATGCAGAGTCCTTCCTGTCTTTGAAAATCTGTCCATGCATGGGTGTTGGAAAAACAGTGGAAGCTTGTCAATACTAGGTTTTCTTGTGGTAAGTATTATAAGAGATTCCAAGGTAATGCTTGGGTGCCATGGGTTGACATGATTTGCAGGTTAAGTTAAATCCGTTTAAGTTGGGCATAGGACTTCACCAAGTGTGCATTTGCCTTTCCTCTTGATTTATACAGATACTTTATGATATTATGATGTAGGAGGCTTTGAAGAGTGTATAGTTTAAAGGCCTAATGTTTGCATATCAGCTATGTGGGTGAGGTTGTTATCTTCATGTCTGATGACTGTTGTTTCGAAGGTCTAGAGCAGTTGGCTGTTTAGTGAGATGCAGTTAAGATAACAGATCAGTACCTTTATTTCATGGATTTCTCCCTATTAAGTAATGGCTTGCATTCTATAGATGAGAGTAGGGAAGCTGCACCAGGTGGAGACATTTAAGTATTTCAGAATCTTGTTCAAGGGTGACAGAAGTGAGGCCTGGTGGCGATGAAGTAAGAGCTAAGTCACAGGATGAATCTTTTAAATGAGTGCTCAGTTTACATCTGTATAATTAACTGTGTTTACAAGCTTTGTGTGGTAAACAAAATAATTAGTTCAAAGTTAGAAAATAAAGTTTATTCAAAAGTCTGCAGGCCTCACTTTACTGTATATGATAAGACAAGGAAATCAGTGCTTCGCAGTTCTTGGGGACTCTGGTGTAGATCCACTTCTTTTCTGAACCAAGAGGAAGCAGTTTTTGTTTGGAAACATGGCAATGGAATAATTTGAGGTGTGTTTCAAATCAATCATATCTGTAATATTTACACAAATATCACAAATTGACACTTGGGCAAAAAAACAATCTTGTCACACTGATGTATGGACATCACATGAGCATGATAAGACATGTTTATACTCACTAAGTATTCAAGGACCCACTCCATGAAAAAGTAATGCAAAAATGCCATGCTCAAAGTAAACAAATGTAAAGCCAATTATATTCCCATAAAAGAATATTGAAGCACATACCATTCTTTTGTTCACTGGCGTAGCAAAGATAATGTGTGGAGCCTCATAAGAGGCTACATGTTTCATGTTATTCAAATATGCAATTAACACTTCCACTATAACTTGTAATTCCATTGTACCTTGAACTTGAATCCTCCTCAGAATCAAGGTCTAACCTCACTTTTGGGTGAAGGCTCTGTCAAATTATATATTTGATTATTCCCAGTTCAGGCTGCAGAAATTATATATTTCTGATGAATGGTTGAAAAACTAAAAGTCAACTTGCGGGGACTGTTTGCTAGGAAAATAAGATGTCTAGTTTGCTCTGCTGTTATTTTTGCCATCATGTGTCTCAATATGACAAGCAATTACAGAAATGAATAAAAATGTACAGTATTTGCGTGTGGGTACAGTATGTAACTATGATGTCCCAAGTTTTCAAAAGCCTGCTTGATTTTTTTCACTTGGAGACATTGTTTGAAGGTGTGCCGATTTTCTGGTACCAAAATTGTTTTTGTTGTTTTTTAGCAGCTGGATTAATAGCTAATTGTCCTTCTGATAAATAAAAACATTACACATGGGAATATATCGACTTACAAATTTAGAAAATGCACTGTGTGTACCAGAGTGTAATTTTTGTTTTGAGATCACATTATTTGTAAAAATAGCAATTTTTCTGTGAGATAAAATAATGGATGAACAGATAATCGTGCGTTATACAAGCAAAACATTTTTAGAACATTTTGAAATGTCTCACTTTCCCTATTGTAAAGAAATTCAGCTTCAGTTTACCACATATGTTTTCAATCATTGCACATATAAACACTGTCCGTTAAGTATACATTGAAGTCATAGTATTATATTTTATAAGACTAAACATGTTTATTTAATATAATATGAAAATCTAAAAGCAAACTTAAAATTATTTTTCTTTTTTGCAAATTGATTTTAGTTCATGGATAGTAGAGAAATTTAAAGCCAGTGAATGTGTGCATAATATTTAGGCTGTTTTCAGTGGCTGTAACTGGTTCTGGTACTATATTTACTCTTTACATTTTCTCTTGTACAGCAACCTGTAACCTCCACTGCCTTCGACAGAGAATGGAAAAACAGGTGAAAGCATTCATCAAGGCCCTGAAAAAATCAATTAACCAGGAACGCTTTTTAATTCGCGTGGCTGGGCTGGAGTACGAAGTAGCACAGAAACTTGCACGTGCACATGAGCATCAGGACTCTTGTGGGCCTGGTCGTGAAAGAGATCATGGCCGCTGTGGTAAGGAAAGGGTATGAGGGTTGTAAGACTGTTAATGTTATATTAAATTAGTAGCATTTTTGCTCTTATTAGCATCACTTATAGTTAAGCACACTAATTACATTGTAGCTCAAACTCATTTAGAATTGCTACAAGCAAATGAGCATACAGCAGTTAATAGTCATTAACTGTTCCTGTGCATGACAGGAGTGACCTTTGTACTCCATATATTTTCAATCATTAGTAAAATCTTAAGTTTTATGTCATTTGTCTTCTTATCTTAGTTTTTCTTTTTGTGTGACAACCTTTTTAGACCTCTCTTTGTTGCTCTCTCAGTTAGATGCTTACCTGGATCTTACTATCATGGAGAACAGGAGAAGTGTGTCCTCTGTCCCCCAGGAACTTTCCAAGAACGTGAGGGTCAATTAGCCTGTGACCTTTGTCCAGGAAGTGAAGGCCATGGTCCAGTTGGTGTTCGTAATATCTCTTCCTGTGCAGGTAAATGAGATTGTGCCCTGCCACCTGACAGGTTGCTAGTGTCTATCACCTGTTATTTACTCTGTGGTTTCTTATTTTAATGGAGGTCTCACTTTCAAGCTATTGTGTTTTCTTTATGTATGAGATGTCCTTTTCTCATCATAAATGTACTCTCATGCACCTAAAATATATTACCTTCACTGCAGGTCAGTGTCCAGCCGGCTACCACTCACATGATGGCTTTAAGCCTTGCCTGCCTTGTCCTCGAGGAACATACCAGCCTGACCCAGGTCGAACACTTTGCTTCCCTTGTGGGGGTGGATTGAGCACCAGGCTAGAAGCTGCCAGCTCTTTCCATGACTGTGAGACTAAAGGTGACATTTTCATACAAGAATTGGGGTTTTAGGAGGGGAGAGTTAGTAGGTTATAACTGAGGGTTTCAGAGGGAAGAGTTAAGAGGTTTATTATTGTATGTTTCCTCATGCATCCTCTATGTTTGCAGTCCAGTGTTCACCTGGACATTACTACAATATAACAGTCCATCGCTGCATTCGATGCCCATTAGGCACCTATCAACCAGACTTCCGACAAAACTTCTGCATCTCCTGCCCAGGCAACACCACTACAGACTTTGATGGAGCAACCACAGTTTCTCAATGTAAAAGTAAGCAAAATGGCAAAATATCTCAGGTATTGTAAAGCACATACTTTCACAGTTACTGTCCTTCTTTCTACACTCTTACTTTTCTTTCAATCTCTTGTCTGTCAGAAGATCAACCCACTCCCCCTTCATAGAAGTTTCTAAATCCTCTTTTTTTTCATAGTACAGTGTCTGGCTGTGTTCCTTTTGGCACAAGATGTATTTCATAGCTTATTATCCTCCAGTATTTATCCTCATGCTTATCTCTTTCTCTAATTCTCCTGATTTTCTCTCAATGTCCTAGATTCTCCTTTCACTCCTTTATCCACGGTGACCTGTGTCCTCTTGCATTTTTATACTGGACACTTAATATCATTTGTTCATTTTTCTGTCTTTTTGCAATGTCCTTTGTCTTTGTACCATCTGCCTTATCGTAATTTCTCATAAATCTTTCATTATCGTTCTCTATGAAAGCAAATACTTTTTGCATAAACCTCTCATTATCATTGAAAGCAAATATTTTTTGCAGTCTTTTTACTGATAGCTGAAGTTCTTCTTCCGAATCATCTTGTTTTAGAGATCAGTTAAATCTTTCTCTCAGACTTGTATCCATCCTTCACTCACTTTTTTTGTTGTGTACATTCAAAGTTGGATTCCTTACCTCAGCTTTATCCATGTTTAATCTGGACAGATCAGCGATGTGGAGGTGATCTTGGGGAGTACACTGGATATATTGAATCTCCCAATTATCCTGGGAACTATCCTGCCAATGTGGATTGTACATGGAACATCAACCCACCACCTAAACGTAAAATCCTCATTGTGCTTCCAGAAATTTTCCTCCCTTCTGAGGATGAATGTGGTGATGTGCTGGTCATGAGGAAGAACTGTGAGTTACACAAATGATTTAAACACTGTAACTGGTGCCTTTTTGGAGCCTGATGTACATTATACTCCCTGCTTAATAACGTGTTATTTTACTCCTCAGCCTCTCCAACTTCAATTACAACGTATGAGACATGCCAGACTTACGAGAGGCCAATAGCTTTTACAGCGCGTTCCCGTAAGCTGTGGATCAACTTTAAATCTAATGAAGCAAACAGCGCTAGGGGTTTCCAGATCCCCTATGTCACTTATGATGGTAAAGCTTTGTAACGAACTTGTACATATTACATAGTGGACAAATCAAGTTAGGGCTGTTGTAGTCTTGCAGGGCTGCATCTGGTTCTCAAGTGAGAATATATGTCTGGGGACAACTCATTTAAAAGTTAGTGAATAATGGTGAAATCTACTACTGCAAACACTATGCCAATAGGGTTTCTTCATAAAACACATGCTCCCAGTACCTTCAGTCTATTCACTTTAACCCACTGGGGTTACAGGGACAGAGCTAAAGAAACTAAATAGAAGTGTTGGCACAAAGAGAAAATAAAAAGCTAAAATGGCTGTTTTCCATTCAGGATCTCAGTAGCACAAGGTAACTGAAGATGAATGATTAAGTTGTACATTGTAATTAGCAATGTGACAGAAGAGACATACACACACACACGTAGACCACTACAGCTACTTAGCTCCACATGTTTGAAAAGTGCCTCTATCTGATATGATATCTTTATGTCATTTTGACTGTTGCACCACTGTATGGCATAACAACAACAAATAGAGTTTAGATAAGCATTGTGGTCTATGTACAGTAGATATTATGTGTTAAAACACTGAGGCTGTATTCTGGCATGGCATGTTTGCATTTCCAGTTAGACAGTAATGTTAACTTACTTTAGTCATTTGTTTAGACATGCAGTCAGAAGGTGGATACTGTGCAGCCTATTCCATGTTTCTGTTGGTGACTTGATTTAGGTGTATTGAGTACTGAAATTGTTATCTCTTGTGGGTCTTCTTCGTTATCAACTCTTTTAATGCCAGTACTTTTCACTTTCTTTTGATAGGATGTGACATATCATTTACTTCAAAAGCATATCTTACAATTTTTAATTTCAGAAATATAGCTGCCAATTCTTTCAACCTTACATCAATTCGAACACTATCGCCGTAAATGAATAACAGAGAGCGCATATAGCACCTGTGACAGTGTATTGTTAACTTTTATGCTATATTTTATTTTTGAATACCAATGTATAATCTGATGTTACAGAAAAGGTGTTCCATTGCAACAGATTGTTTATTTTTAACACATGCAATTTGCTCTCCGCACACACTGAACATGTTTATATGTCTAGTAGGGATCTTTTTAGGAGACCTTCCAGCTGTGGAAGGTTTATTGTATTCAGAACTTTGCTATCTCCTGGATCTGGTTAACAAGAGTACTGAGCGCTGCCATCATGAGTTGTTGAATTGGTATAGAAATGTGACACCCAGTGAGCTTTCTACTCATTCCCACACAGTTTTAAGCAAAATTCACCCTTGGTTGTCTTCAAATGTATATATTAAATGTCTGTATCAGTGAGGTTAGGAGAGAAGGTCTGTTGGTCCCCAGTAGTGCCACTCTGTGGGTGTGGAGATTGCAGACAAGGATGATTTTTGTCTTGTATACTGGTTATGGTAAGCAAATGGGCAGCCATGACTCACTATGGGAATTTCTGTCTGGTCAGCAGATTTATTCTAAGAAGGTCAGATGTAATAAGATTTGGCAGGAAAGTACAGTACTATGAACATGTAGTAGTACAGCAACACTTGACATGTCATTCATTGAATTTTTACAGAGGACTATGAGCAACTAGTGGAGGACATTGTTCGAGATGGCAGGCTTTATGCCTCTGAAAATCATCAAGAAATCTTGAAGGTGAGGATTGCTAAATCTCATTGTGCTGAATAAGATGGAAAATCTGTATAGTGTCAGAAAGAAAGATGAACTATAGGGTCATATGAAAAACACATCAGGCTCTTTTGCTAAGTCATTTCCTGATTTTTTCTGCAGAAATCATCTAGTCCAGGGCCATGTTCAGCTTTTGTTTGCTTCATTTATGACAGATACACTGTGGGATCGTATAGCTACCATTGAATTGTGCCCAAAAGAATGTTTCTTGAGAGTAGTCACTCTGTTTTCTACTTCTCTTTCAGTTCACTTTCTTTTGCAACAGTACACTTGTAGTCAGTCATTGTAGGTTGCCAGATGAAGAATATATCTAATACATACTTTAATTACATGGGTATTGCAACAGATGCAAAAGCTGTTGTTTTGTCATTTGGCAATCTATTTCATTTGGAGTTTGGCTAGCCTAATCCTAGTTTTACTATTTTTGCTTGTTACATTGTGATCAGGATATATTTTACTTTACATTAAGACACATAAAAAATAGTGATTTTAACAATTGCTGAATAATTGCTTCCACTCCATGAGCTTCCTAGTGCAGGCTGATCCTTCAATTAGCTGTGAACCACCCAATATCACGGAGACTGCACAGGTGGCGAACCAGTTGTGCCGGGTAATGTCCTTGCTAAGGTCATCCTCAATAGGATCCGTGATCACTTCCTCACCTATCAAAGACTAGAGCAGTCTGATTTACACCTGAGGGTTCTAATGGAGCACAAACATGGATATCAGCAGAGTTTCTTTGCAGCCTTTGTCGATTTTTAAAAAGCGTTCAACTCAGTTGATTGAGTTGCCCTGTGGGACATTCTGAGGCTTTGCAGGATCCTCTCAAAGTTGCTGGATATCATGGCTGGCCTGTACACTGGTACTGTGAGTGCTGTACAGAGTAGAGGCAGAACCTCTGCGTTTTTCCCAGTTGATTCTTGGGTTCATCAGGGGTATGTTCTTGCTCCCACTCTGTTCAATGCCTGCATGGACTGGGTGTTGAGTAGGGTTGTGGGGTCCAGTGGCTGTGGGGCATCTGTTGGTGAAGAGAGATTCACTGATCTTGACTTTGCCAATGATGCTATAATCTTCGCAGAGTCAATGAAGGCTCTATTTGGGGTTCTCGAGAGATTGAGCAAGGAGTTTTCAGTGTCTGGGCTTGTAAGTGTCCTGAATAAAAACCAAGCTCTAGGCCTTTAATGGACTCTTGAGTAACAGCCAACAGCAGTGTGTCTGTCTGCAGAGAGAGTGTCGATCTTGTTGAGAGGTTTACTTACCTTGGCAGTGACATTCATATCTCTGGTGACTCTTCCTCTGAAGTCAGTAGATAGATTGGGAGAGTATGGGGGGCCATGAGGTCTCTGGAAAGGGGTGTGTTGCACTCCCGATATCTTTGCAAAAGGACAAAGGTCCAAGTCTTTAGAATCCTGGTGTTTCCTGTTTTGCTATATGGTTGTGAGACATGTACACTATCCAGTGACCTGAAATGAAGACTGGACTCCTTTGGAACTGTGTCTCTTCAGAGAATTCTTGGATACCACTGGTTTGACTTTGTATAGAACAAAAAGTTGTTCATGGAGTCCCGAATGAGGCACATTACCTGCATTGTGAGGGAGCATCAGTTATGGCACTACAGCCATGTGGCATGATTCCCTGAGGGTGATCTGACTTGTAGGTCAAGGGCACACCCATGTAACACCTGGCTGTGGCAGATAAATGGTCATTTCCAGAGGGTGGGACTGGACCGTGTGTCTGCCTAAGGGGTTGCTAACGAGAATCCCGAGCTGTTTTGTCACGCGGTTGTTGCGGCAACGCGCTGTACTAGTGCATGATCCCCAATCTGACCTATTTTTGCAAAAAAAAAAAAAAAGGCATCAAATACTAGAAGTCAAAAGTAGAAAAAAAATACTCTCAAATGATTCAAATCAGTGCGCCAACCTTTGCATCAGTAAACCCAGGAGAGATGTCCATATAAATTGAAGAATCCTTTTTAATCCAGCTAAGGCATTCTTTAAAAGTACACACCATTGCACAACCTTTCTCCTATTCTCTGTTGGGCCGCATTTTCATTTTGTAGGTGGCTCTATACTTTTGTCCTTTGAGAGCATGATTTTTCATTGCATCTTTAAAGCTACTTCTCCCTTATGCCAAACACTCTGTCTCACAAATCTCTCTTCAAAAGCCATGTGTCTTCTGGTCTCAAAAGCTGTGTGTCATCAGCATCAGGCTAATAGAGGTATCTTCACTTATATCATGGCTTTAAGGCCATTTATAGTAAGTGCTATCAATCAAATATTGGACGGGCGCCTGAGAATTTCGTTTGGTCTTACTACTTGTCATGAAGTTACTTTAAGAAATTTTGAAACATGTTAATAGCAAAGTTTCAAGCCCCTATTTCACATATTCTTACAAGCATATACAGTACACACTGGTTAATTTATCTGCACTTAAACATATACAGAATTCTTTAATCTATTTGCATAACCACTTCCCAGAATGCAGCATTCCTTCAAAACACTTTGCTATTCCTATCAGCCTGTTTAGCTTCTGGTTCAAAAAAGGAACAGATTTAACAACCCCTATTTCTAAAGTGGTCTCAACCTTGGCTCACAATATCTTCTAAATGTTTACCTCTCTCGATGGCCCTTGCACCTTATCTTCATTCACAGCACCTTCTCAAAGTAGCTTGTGCAGCTTCTCACTCACTAACTCAGTATCATCTCCTGACAGCATGATGCCTTATAAGTAACTAGTCTTGTGTCTGTATTTTGCTTCTCCCAGCCTTCTGATAATCTTCTTTGTGAATACAGTAATCTCTCCTCGATCGCGGGGGTTGCATTCCAGACCCCCCCCCGCGATAGGTGAAAATCCGCGAAGTAGAAACCATATGTTTGTATGGTTATTTTTATATATTTTAAGCCCTTATAAACTCTCCCACACTGTTTATAAATATTCCCCGCAGAGTTATACAGCATAATCCCTTTGTATTCTCTTAGATATTAGGTAAGATTCATTGAAATTATGTATATAAACACACTGTTTATATACAGTAAAACCTAAATATTATTTTAAAGTATTGAGTGTCTCCGATATCACATATTTTACAGCCATTACGATAGACAGGCCACCAGCAATAAATACGTACAATGCAAGAAAAATAGTATACAGTAAATGTGTGTACAGTGACATTAAACGTACGTACATGTACTAAGTACTGTAAGTAGAAAATTAATTATGGTTACTCACCAACAATGACACAATGACTTGTCCGATAACAATGAGTTTAATTTTACTGCACAACAAAGGAGAGCGTTACAGCTCTTCCAAAGGAGCCTCTTCAGGCGATTGTGTAGCACTGCCGTTGTTCTTCTTCTGGCAGTCTTCAATCCAAATCCCTAAAGCAGATTCCATCCAGACTACTGCCTTATTACATCCACTTACAACTCGTTTTGCACCCTGGTTAAAAGGACACTGCGGCCGTAGATCTTATATTCCTTTCCTACTTTTTAAATAAAAAGAATCGTAGTCTTCAATAAATCCAAAACGTTTACCTTTTCAGCAATCATTAACATCTTCCGTTTGCACTTGGGCACGGCCCCTGAAGCAGTAGCAGATCGTTTTGGAGCCATAATGAAAGGCTTGACTTTGCACAAAGATAAACACAAAAGAGCACAACTCTTTACACAGCGAAACACGTTGATGCTGAATGAGCGAGACGTGACTTCCTGGTTAACCCTGCATTCAGCACGCAGGAACTTAACTGCGTGCTCTGATTGGTTAGCTTCTCAGTCAGGAGAACTTAACTGCGTGCTCTGATTGGTTAGTCATCCGCCAATAGCGTCCCTTGTATGAAATCAACTGGGCAAACCAACTGAGGAAGCATGTACAGGAAGTAAAAAGACACATTGCCCGCAGAACCCGCGAAAAATCAGCGTTATATATTTAGTTATGCTTTCATATAAAATCTGCGATAGAGTGAAGCCGCGAAAGTCGAAGCGCGATATAGCGAGGGATTACTGTATGCTTAATTTAAACTAATGCTAGTTTTTCCTCTTATGAGCTCAGTAATATAGTTATAGTGTTGGTCCCACAATCTACTCACTTAAAAGGTAAATTTTAAATAAATAATCCAAAATAACAACTAAATGAAATATTATGAGTCTTATTTAATATACTAAAGCAAAATAATTTTTATCCTTATTTAGGCTTATATGGACTTAGAATTAATTTATTTTACTACACTCTTTTCATGGGTAACTAGTGCAGTTGGGGGGCAGTTATCTGTTTCATTTTATTGTGTTTAGAGGATTTTTTGGATCTCACCTTTGCTTTTGCATTCGGATTGTAAACAAATTTGTGGAGCTTTCTATAAAACTCATTCATTTCTTTTAGGGCAGACAGCCTTAGAATGTACTGATAGAGCTCCGTAGTTGCTTTGGTTTCTAATTGTAAAATAATAACATCAAATATGAATTCAGCAATTATGTCCATCTACATACAGTGTCAAGTGAAGCATCACAAATTCACCCTCATTTTGTTACTTTCCATATTCATAAATCATCCCAAAAAAACACCAATTCTTGTTTAAAAACACTGTCAGTCAGGTCTTCATTTCAATTAAGCCAAGGATTCTAATGTCCTTTTAATGACTAGGGCTCCTATGTAGCCAGCTGCTACTCAAACATGGCCATATAATACAGTGCCATTATGCCTGCTGAGCCATCTTCAGCCCAGATTTGCCCATTATAACTAGGAGAAAGAGAGAAAGGGAACAACACCTCCCCTACAGAAAGTTCCTCTCATTCTTTACTCGGACAACCAAGAGATAAAATATTAAAAGGTAAACAACGTCCAGACAACGAAATGACTGTTTACAGTTTTGTCCGCCTGCTCGACTAAAGAATGCTGTCTTGTGCTTTTCTGGCCAGGATAAGAAGCTGATCAAAACGCTGTTTGACGTGTTGGCCCACCCACAGAACTACTTCAAATACACGACCCGGGAGTCAAACGAGATGCTGCCACGCTCCTTCATCAAGCTGCTGAGTTCCAAAGTGTCCAGCTTTCTAAGACCTTACAAGTAACCATGGAGCCAGGACGTCTGCACGATGGCCAAGAACAACAGGAAAAAAAATTTTTAAATTTAACTTTTTTTCAGCTTATTATACATAACTCACTATGCAGACTCCTTAAGCTTTTAGCTGCAACAATTGATTCATTTCTTCACCTAAGACTTGTTCTTCATGTAAGTCTAAGCGTTGGAGCTTATGGACACCTGCCTGCTGCTTCAGTATTTACCAACTGTTTCCTATTTTGTTTTCAATTTTTTTTTTTTATTCTGCTATCCTGAGTGGGTGTCTTCCTAACAACATGCCCACTTATGCAACCTTTTGTATATAAAACTGCATTTGGATGTTACAGAGTGACTTTGAAACCAAGCCAAAGCAAGTTGGATTATTTGTCTGTGGCATAAAGGCAGTGGCACAAAGTTAGGGAAGAGTTGGGGAATGGGGTTTGGAGGGAGGTCATTTTTTAAGTAACTTCAAGCATGGGAAGTGTTTTCAGCAATTCTTTCATGGACACCCCTTGCATTAATTATGCCATTGCTTAAAACAGATTTGTGGAGGTAAGACTGCAAGATGCGCTTTATTTCGTGAAGGACGTTTCACAGAATGTCTAAATATTTCTTTTTTTATTATTTTTATTACTATTTGATGTTAAAAGTGACACTGTCTAAGTTGAATAATGTAACGAATTACAGGACAAATGGGATCTGCCACTTCAAAGTGCTGTAGAGGTGAAGCATGGCAGAATTTGAATTGGCACTTCAGAGGAGTGAAAAGATCTTTCAGTGTCCTTCCTCTCCTTGTCCAGTAACCCAACTGGGTAGCAATGAATTAAACCATCTTTTGCCACTCAAAGTGCGGTTGGGCAGCTACCCGGGTGTAAGGGGAAATTCAAGCACAACAGATTTGTCCAGCTTGCACACTATTTAGCATCTTCACAGTTACTGGGCAAAAGGGACAAATATTGCAGAACATGTTTATCAGCAACTCAAATTTCATGCCTGCTCTAAAGCACACTAAAATTATTGAGGGTATCAAGTCCATAATAACAATACTAATGATAACAACAGGAATTCAGGCTTAGCACAGAGGCCACAGGAAGGTATAGTTACATACAGTATGATTATCAAAAAGCTGAGCTGAGTAAAGATATGAGCAGAAAAAGCTTTTTTCCCTTTCTACCTTTTGAATTATTTTTCCCGTTTTTTTCTCTATAGTTTTCTTCAGTTTACAAAGCAATGTCAATGCACTATATGAGTACTTAATAAATGACCACACAAGTTTTAGTGTGTTAAGAAAAAAAAAAACTGCTCCCCCTTATCTAATTTTTGAATCGAGATAGTGGAGAGCCAGCAAGTGCTGATTTGCCATTTTGCAGGCACATAACAAAAAATAATTTGAGCAGCCCTGCCAAAGAGTGGTGACAGCCATTGTGTGGGTATTTGTACATTGCGTCTTCTTTCTTTTCATTGTACGTGCAATGATCCTGTCCTACTCTAACATTTTGTTTGTTTCTCTTGACTGTTTATGACTACCAACAATGTTGAATTATGCTCTTTCATTTCTTTTTACATTAGTAAAGCTTTTGGGATAGAGTGATGTCTTGGCATCCCATAGAAGGGGAAGCGAAACAAGGTGACAACGCAAATGGGAGTTCCTTCTGCTCATGGAAGCTGTACAGCCCTGATTTAAGGAGTTTAACGTGGTGTAGCATCTGCACTGCCTGAATTTCTCTTGATAATTTTTGGCAACCCTGCCCCTGTTCCCTGTTTTCTTTAGCTGCAGCTTAGAAGAGTCTCCTGATGGACCTACTTGCAGTATGCAAAGGCATGACCAGTGTTCTGTTGAATCTAATGTGTTCAGGATCATGGTTTGTGTAAAACAGAAACTTCATCCTAGGACAGGAGGATCAAATGATTTTGTTTTATGTTTTTGTGTATTTTTTTGTTTTTAATATGTTTCCTATGATGTATCATAGAATTGATGATGGTATTTGCACTTGAAAATTGTTATTGCTCCTGTTAAAAAAAGAGAATGGATTTTGTAATGTCTTTTTTAATGAACAGAATTGATGTTGTTACACTAGCTTGTGGTCAGCATGTTCACTTTGTCTGGAGTTGCAAGACAGAAGCTCAGTGTTTTTAAGTGAAATATTTTTGCTCCACTCAAACCTGAGTTTCACATCTCATATTCCAGCAGACCAAGTGACACAGGGTGGGCTGGAAATGCAACCCTCTAATAAACATCATAAAAAAACGAGAACAACCAGCATGGCAGAGTTGCTGACTTTGTAACATGTAGAAGTGTGATTATTCTTTGGATTATGTGGTGACTGCCAGTTGTGGCCAATGTGCTACAAAAGTGCAACTTAAAGCACTGCCCATAGAAAGTATCAACCGGAAAGAAGAGGACATTGCAAAAATAATAAGGTGGAAAAACGTGAAAAGTGATGTCTCAGTATGCTTGTGATGTCTTAATATACAACAAGGCACAGGCATGCTTTCTTGTTCTTTGCTATAGTCAGCTATGTTGAAAAATTAGGGCACCTCTCCAACCCTGCATCTTATAGTACCTATACATATAGAGCTGGGTGAAGGTCACCAGACAAGAATATGAAAGATAATTTTAATGTTGTCTGGTTCTTTGCTGCTTACCAGCCCCATGGGTTGAGTTTAGTTTTTTTGCCTGGTCACTACATACATGATGTTTGCCTGTTCTCCTCATGATTGTGGTAACTTCCTCTGGGTATTTAAGTTTTTATAATTCAGCTGGTTCGTGTAAGTAAAGAAGTATGCGTGTGAGTGTGCCTCTGAAATGGGCTGACTTCGAACCCATGATGTATCTTCTCTTTTTAAAATTTTTTTTGGTTTATATCCAAAATTATGTATTATAAAAGAGGTATCATAACAATGAAACATACATTCTAAAAAAAGGGGAATAAGTCCAGTCATAAATATAATCGATTCTGTGTGCAACAGAAAGAGATATCATAAACCACACTAAAAACACCACCCACACCTCAAACAGTAAATTAATTAGTAATAATAACTGTAAAATTGTTATACATCTTCAGATTGATTAAAATATCAGTTTAACAGAAACATCTGCAGGGGCCAGGAACACATGTTAGAATAACATGACTGATTTAAACACATTTTAACACAAGAGTTATGGGGGCTGCTTTAGGATTCTTTCATTTGAGCAAGATTAGTCAATACACTGACAATGTAGTGTAGGAAATTATGATGAGCTTATTACTAGATAGTCGAATCCTGTCTGAAATAACTCCAAACACTATTGTAGTAGGATTTGGGATGATCATAAACCCTACACTGCCTGATAAATAAGAAAATATCTGTGTCCAAATGAGGCTTGAAGCTCATGGCTGTTTTAAATGGTTTAAATTCATAATTTTTTACTCACATTTTTAGACTAATTTTGGAGTTGCCAATGAGGGCTTTTGGCTCACAGAAATCAATTTTGATAAGAATTTATATTTGTGTTTTTTAATAAACATTTTGTATATCTTCCTGATGCCATATTATTTGTTATGTGTGGCAAAACTTTGCAAAATGTTTTCCACAGTACTTCCAGGGAAATTAATTGGGAAGCGTGCAAAACATATCATTTTTGCTATGATATAAAGGGAAGCGCCATGCAATTCCTGCTTATCTGAAGATGTGGATTCTCGTTAAGTTGGTGTGTGCATTTGTTTGCAAAGTTCTCCTGGTTTAAGATTCTATGTTGTGCTTTATCAATTACAAATTTTGTTTAGTGCTTTGGCTTTGTCATTTAGTGCAATTCATTTTCTGCTTACAAATTTTGACCCTTTATTTTTTGACTTTAATTTCACTGTCCTTATTTACATTCTGCTACATTCCTTTCTAGTTTAGCAGAACAAAATATTGCATATTAAGCAAGTGTGGGACCATAGGCAATAGATTCTAAACTGCAGATGCAAATAAAACAGATTGCTGACCATGCCTCAGCTGTGTATGGTATCCTATATAACTTAATAGTGCTGTTGACTGCAGATGTAAAAACACTAAAAGCAAGGAATGGGAAATGCATCTTACAGAAGAGTATTAGGGTTACATAGAGGAAAAAAATTAGGGACACAGTGAAGAAAAGAAAGGTCTATTCTATAAGTAATCTCGAAATTTCCACTTAATCTCAGTTTATTTCGTCATTAAAGATGAAATTTCCACTTTAATCTTGTATCTTATCTTCATTAAAGTAGAATTTGTTAAAGTTAATTTGTCTGTATAATGTAATACACATGCTTTAATGCATTTCATCATGAAAATTATATCAAGTATAAATGTCAGTATTCTAAATGTTCAGACAGCAGTGATATCATGAATGTAATGTATTCTGTGTGCAGCTCCTGTTGGCATAAGAGGAAGTCTATTTAAGAAGCACATAGCAATTAACAACTGGGTGATGTAGCATTTAACTTGCTACTTTAGTTAGGATGGGGTTTGAGAAACTGTAGTAAATTAAACATTGATTTTAAGATAGAGTTTATGACATATTACTTTAATTACAAAATAAACTATGAGATTAAAGTGAACATTTTGGCTTTAATGATAAAATAAATTACAAGATTTTAATGGAAATTTTGAGATTAAAGTCTTCATTGTGTCCCTATTTTTTTTTTTCTGTGGCACTAATACTCTTTTGCAGTTTCTAAATAGAACTTATGTGCAAAAAAATATATAAATATCAAGTGAAAAAGTTACATTATTACGTATTATTATTACCTTACGTGTTCTGTTAGGTTTGGAAAAGTGGGTTTAAGCAATCAAGCTTTATTTAGGAATTTGTTTCATCTGCTCAAAACAATAAAAAGCAAAAACATGGAGACAGTAATTGAGCATGCCTAGTCTCACAGAGCCAGATATTTTATCTTTTAATACATACATCTGGAGACAACCATGAGTGAATTTTACTTAAAAATGGATGAGAACCATTAGACAGCTCATAGAGTGTCACATTTCTAAACCAATAAAATGCCTAATGAAGGTGGCACTCAAAGTAGGGGCAGTGATTTTGAACTGCAAAGAGCAATGGTGCTCTTGTTAACCTGGTCCGACAAAGGGCAAGCTTCTGAATGTGGTAAACCTTCTATAGCCGAGAAAAACCCTATTAAACATATACAGTTAGCTCCATAAATATTTGGACAGAGACAGCTATTTTCTAATTTTGGTTCTGTACATTACCACAATGAATTTTAAATGAAGCAACTCAGACGCAGTTGAAGTGCAGACTTTAAGCTTTAATTCAGTGGGGTGAACAAAACGATTGCATAAAAATGTGAGGCAACTAAAGCATTTTTTTAACACAATCCCTTTATTTCAGGGACTCAAAAGTAATTGGACAAATTAAATAACTGGAAATAAAATGTTCATTTCTAATAGTTGGTTGAAAACCCTTTGCTGGCAATTGAACTCATGGACATCGCCAGATGCTGGGGTTCCTCCTTTTTAATGCTCTGCCAGGCCTTTACTGCAGCGGCTTTCAGTTGCTGTTTGTTTGTGGGCCTTTCTGTCTGAAGTTTTGTCTTCAACAAGTGAAATGCATGCTCAATTAGGTTAAGATCAGGGGGCCTCATGTATAACGGTGCGTACGCACAGAAATGTTGCAGAAGAACTTTTCCATGTTCAAATCGCGATGTATAAAACCTACACTTGGCGTAAAGCCACGCACTTTTCCACGGTACCTCATACCTTGTTGTACACAAGTTCTCTGCTCGGTTTTGCAGTATGGCGGCACCCAGCGTCAAAGCAGTGCTACTGTTCCTGTGTGGTTACACCTTATTTTCCTGACGCGGCATTATAAATACACTGAAACTAACCGCATATTGTTTATTAGTGTAACGCATCTGATTGTAATTAACTTGTAACAATATAATGGTCCAGGGAATAGCCATAGTATTCCAAATACCATAACTGCTTTAGCGTTGTTACTCTCACTGCACCACTCGGAGTATTTATATCACTGTATCTGAGTGTGAATCACAGCAGCAGCTGATCGGAACGAGAATTGTTGGTATACAGCATCAAGCCCACGCTGCCTCAGCCACAACAAATCGTTTCAAAGCCTTTCCTGTACGAACCTCGTGGTTCAGAAACAGTTTCATCCCAAGAACTATAAACACACTCAATCAATTGCACCTTGTAGAACTATCTGTACTTATAAGTACAATCACCTCACTGTAAACTTACACTACAGTTATAATATCGCACAACCTGAGCCACTTTATAAAGCGTGTATTTACATATGATGACGATATCATTTTTAAGGTGAAATGCAGCAAAATATGTTTATTATATTATACAGATAAAACTAACTTCATTTAAATAATCTACAGTGGTGTGAAAAACTATTTGCCCCCTTCCTGATTTCTTATTCTTTTGCATGTTTTTGCAAATAAAGCTGAATTACAACAATTCTGCAAAGATGAGTGGGCCAAAATTCCTCCAGAGCGCTGTAAAAGACTCATTGCAAGTTATTGCAAACACTTGATTGCAGTTATTGCTGCTAAGGGTGGCCCAACAGTTATTAGGTTCAGGGGGCAATTACTTTTTCACACAGGCCATGTAGGTTTGGATTTTTTCTCCTAAATAATAAAACCATCATTTAAAAACTGCATTTTGTGTTTACTTGTGTTATATTTGACTAATGGTTAAATGTGTTTGATGATCAGAAACATTTTGTGTGACAAACATGCAAAAGAATAAGAAATCAGGAAGGGGGCAAATAGTTTTTCACACCACTGTATATTCTTCACTGGGAGTGTCGTGAAGGATAGAATAATTAAACATGTACTACGTAGTGTGGTGATTGGGTATTTGGGGAAAGAAAAGCAAGGACTGCAGTGGCGGCTACACCAATATATATTGAATATAAAACAGAAAGAGAAAATAACAACACAGCTAAAAACGCAGCGACAAATTTCGGCAACGGACGTGACCATCCACCGTGCATAAGCTACCTTACTGACATTGGTGGGCGAAGGAGCCACCGATTCTTCCTCTGCCCAGTGCCACCACAAGCATAGAACCGCCCCTGAGTACTGCTGCAATAAATTATTTCATCGAAGGTCGCACACAATCACTGTGCCGTGAAACTCATGTTTAATAACGTACTTTAACTCCTATCATCATAAAAATGATATCACGTATACATCTCAGTATTTTAGTTATTCAGAGAGCTGTAATATCACAAATATAATGGATTCTGTGTCCAGTTGGAGGAAGAGAGCCGGTTTAAGGAGCAAGTAGTGATTCACACACACATAGAAGATCAAATACAAAACAAAGCATTTAACGTGCTACTTTAATTACGATGTGATTTGAGAAACTGGTTAATTAAACGATTTTAAGATGAAGTTTATGATGTTCTACTTTAATGACAGAATGAACTACGTGATTGAAGTTGACATTTTGTGCTTTTTCCCCACTGTGTGCCTTTTTTTCTCTGTACCTTGATAAGCTTTCATATGACACTCAGACAGTGGGCTACAACTCGCCTTTTCACGGCGACTTTGATATGTGACTTCTTTTTTATTTCCGGCACTGTGCGATTTTGTGAACGTGAGCTTTCAAGTTTCTCCAACACACTATGTCACTCGATCAACTTCCTTTTGTTGATTATACCACGGTTTATTTGAACAAATAGTAAGTTTTTCCTTTGCCTCCACTTGGTATTCGCTGAAATTCTTATATTTTCCCCCATGCTTTTCCCATTGTCTTTTCACAGAAGGCTGAGCTTAAGGGCGATTTATATTCATTTGCATATTCAAAAAGGCATAATTCTGGGAGGAGTTGGGGCGTTACATAAAGCGTGCAGCGTTAGTTTTTACGCTGATCGGGATTTATGTAGAGGAAGAACGTGGAAGTTGGAGTACGCACGCATCTGGATTTTTCTGTGCGTAAGCACATTTCGGCTTTTGTGCTTACGCCATGTTATAGTGCGAGTGCTACGCACAGCGTTATACATAAGGCCCCAGGTGACTGACTTGGCCATTCAAGAATTTTCCACTTCTTTGCTTTAATAAACTCCTGGGTTGCTTTGGCTATATGTTTTGGGTCATTGTCCATCTGTATCATGAAACGCCACCCAATCAATTTGACTGCATTTAGCTGGATTTGAGCAGACAGTATGTCTCTGAACACCTCAGAATTCATTCGGCTGCTTCTGTCATTAAACATTAAACATTAAAACACTCTAGACAAGAACAGGCCATTCAGCCCAACAAAGCTCGCCAGTCCTATCCACTTGTTTCCTCCAAGAAAACATCAAGTCAAGTTTTGAAAGTCCCTAATGTCTTACTGTCTACCACACTACTTGGTAGCTTATTCCAAAATGGAATGAGCTACCAAGTATTGTATTTAAAATACAAGTATTGTATTTAAAATACAAGTATTGTATTTAAAATACAAGTCTCGATCCACCGTACTAATTCCCTTAATAATTTGAAACAATTCAATCATGTCACCTCTTAATCTTCTTTTGCTTAAACTGTAAAGGCTCAGCTCTTTTAATCTTTCCTCATAATTCAACCCCTGTAGTCCTGGGATCAGCCTAGTCACTCTTCTCTGGACCTTTTCTAGTGCTGCTATGTCCTTTTTGTAGCCTGGAGACCAAAACTGCACACAGTACTGAAGATGAGGCCTCACCAGTGCATTATAAAGGTTGAGCATAACCTCCTTGGACTTGTACTCCACAGATCGTGCTGTACAGTATAACCTAACATTCTGTTAGCCTTCTTAATGGCTTCTGAACACTGTTGGGAAGTTGATAGCTTAGAGTCCACTATGACTCCTAAATCCTTCTCATAAGGTGTACTCTCAATTTTCCGGCCGCCCATTGTGTATTAAACCTAATATTTTTACTTCCTATGTGTAATACTTTACATTTACTGACATTAAATTTCATCTGCCCAAGCCTGTATGCTATCCAAGTCCTTCTGTAATGATATAACGCATTCCAAATTATCTGCTAATCCACCCATCTTGGTATCATCTGCAAACTTAACCAGCTTGTTACTTATATTCCTATCTAAATCATTTATATATATTAAAAATAGCAGCGGCCCTAGCACTAACCCCTGTGGAACACCACTCTTAACATCGGCCAGTTCTGATGAGGTTCCTCGCACCATCACCCTCTGCTTCCTGTGTCTGAGCCAATTCTGCACCCATCTAAAACATCACCCTGAACTCCCACTTCTTTTAACTTGATGCCCAACCTCTCATGTGGCACCTTATCAAATGCTTTCTGAAAGTCCAGATAAATAATATCATAAGCTCCACTATGATCGTATCCTTTTGTTGCCTCCTCATAGAATTCCAAAATGTTAGTAAAACACGACCTCCCTCTTCTGAACCCATGCTGACTGTCCAGAATAACTTCTGTCCTTGCCATGTGTTGCTCTATCTTATCCTTAATAATTCCTTCCATTAATTTTCATGTGACGCCTGTTAAGCTTACTGGCCTATAGTTGCTTGGATCTCCCCTGTCACCCTTTTTATATAATGGGATTATATTTGCCATTTTCCAGTCCTTCGGAATCTCTCCAGTGCTCAGCGACTTCCTAAAAATATGTGTCAAGGGTTTATATATGTACTCACTAGCCTCCTTAAGAACACGAGAATAATATTATCTGGTCCTGGTGATTTGTTTGATTTCATTTTATTTAATCTGAGCAGCACTTCTCCCTCTACAATTTCCAAATCCCTCAGTACCTCCTTAGTAGTTGCATTTACCTCTGGAAGGTTATCCACTTGCTCACTTGTAAACACCTCAGAAAAATGTAAGTTTAGGGCATCTGCTATTTCATTGTCTGTATCTTTTAATTCCCCTTTACTATTCCTGATGAAATTGACCTCCTCCTTGACTGTTCTTTTACTACTAAAATACTGAAAGAATCTCTTGGGGTCTTCTTTCGCCTTATCTGCGATATTCCTCTCCAACTGTCTTTTAGTCTCCCTGATATCCTTCTTAATGGTTGCCCTCATGTTCTCATACAGCTCGATTCACTTTGCAGTCATTAGTCTTATATGCCTTATACAGAAGTTTTTTCTTTGCAACTTCTTTTTTAAATCTTTATTAATCCATCGTGGAGTTTTTCTTAGTTTCCTATTAATTCCAAATTTAGGTATGTATCTGTCCTGCATTACATGTAAAACATTTTTAAACCTGTTCCACTGCTCCTCGACTGTCTCCACATTTAAAAGCTTATCCCAGTCTATCCTACTTAGACTTTGTCGCATCTGCTCAAAATTAGCCCTACCAAAGTTCAACTTAACAATTTTAGTCTTTGCATCTGTACTCTTACAAAATACTGAGAATTATATTACATTATGGTCACTTGACCCTAGTGGTTCAATCACCTCTACACCCTCAATTCTATCCTGATTATTACAGAATACTAAATCCAGACAGGCTTCACCCCGTGTTGGTGCTTTAACATGCTGTGTTAAAACAGTCGCTGATTACTTCTAAAAACTCCTGCTCTTGTGCTCCTCCATCTGCAAGGTTATCCCAGTTAATATTTGGATAATTAAAGTCCCCCATGACTATAATCTCCCCCTGTAAACTTGCCTTTTTGATATTACTAAAAAGATATTTATTGAAATTACTGTCTGAATTGGGTGGTCTATAACACACTCCTAAAATAAGGCCTCTTTCCCTAATATTTTCCAGGCCACATGTCCTAACTAAGATGGGGCTCATCATCCAACTGAAAATTACTTACATTTAAACCCTGTTTGGTATAAACAGCAACCCCACCTCCTTTTCTGTTCTGTCTATCCTTCCTAAAAAATGTGTATCCCTCTATGTTACACTCATCCCCATCTTTGTTATTTAGCCAGGTTTCCGTTATTGCTATAATATCATAATTATGCTCTACTACATACAACTCCAACTCACCTACCTTATTTTTGATACTTCTAGCATTAAGGCAAGCTATTTTTAATGTGTTAATCCTTCTATATTTAAATGTTTGCTTAGAATTTACATTACTATGCATTTTTATTTCTACACCATTGTTTGTTCTTCCATGTATAGATCTAAACCTGGCTTGTCCTAAACTCCCTGCCCCCCCATTCCCTAGTTTAAACAATCCTCGACTAGCCTATACATACGCCTCCCATCTGTTCCAAAAGGAGTCCCAATGCCCCATAAACCTATACCCTTCTACCCTGCACCAAGATTTGAGCCACGCATTAAGCCTTCTAATCTTCTCAATCTTACCTGGACTGGCGCGTGGCACAGGCAGAACTTCGGAGAAGACTACCTTGTCAGTTCTGCTCCTCAGCTTGGTACCTAACTCTTTGAATTTGGATTTCAGAACTTACAGACTACCCTTATGTATGTCATTTGTTCCAACGTGGACAATGACAACTGGATCCACCCCCGCTCTGGCCAAGAGCCTATCCACCCTTCCTGGGAGGTCTCCCACCTGTGCTCCTGGAAGGCAACACACCGTGCGAGACTCTTTCTCTCTGGAGCACACGTGCACTTCAATCCCCCTAATGATTGAGTCCCCAACTATCACTACCTCTCTCTTTTAGGGAACTGGTTTTGAGGTGGTCAACACCGCCTACCACCTCAGAATTATCAGAGTTACCATCCAGCTCCGCAAGGACATGATAACGGTTAGACACTTCTAATTCTGGGGTTGATGCCCCCAGACAGTGTGCACCCTTTACCTTACGCCTTGTGACTGTGACCCACCTATTCCTACCTGTCTGGTCTGGAATCTCCTCCCACGCCACTTTAGGGGTGCACACACTCTCTCTAAAGGATACCTGGGCCAAGTCCACCAATTCTTTTATTACAACGCAAGTCAGCCAACTCCTCCTCCAGTTCAGCGACCCTGAGCTCGAGGTGCTGGATCAGCTGGCATCTCTTGCAGATGTAGCCCTCATAGACAACTGGCTCTTCCAAACCATCATCTAAAATGTCCAACATCCAACAGGACTTGCATTGCACTTGCCTCATTATTAAAATTTGACTTGGGATTACTAAGCTGCCTTAACTTTTTTTTTTTCTTAAAATTTTTTCTTCTTTCAGCTGCTCCTTAACTTAAATGGTAACACTAAGATCTGCTACAGATATTTTACACCTTTTCCCCTTAAGCTCCTCTACAGTTCTCCCTCTCAGCTGCCTGCTGTTTGTATTTCTATGAGGTTAACTTTACTTTTCTCTGTCTCTTCTCCTAACTTTGTGCTCCTCTTATAAACTCTCTACTCGCACTGTTTGTATTACCCGTATTAATGAACCAATACGCTGTCACCCACTTATCTGTTCTACCTCTGGACCGCTAAGGACTGTTTAAACTAAAATAAACAAATAAGTAAAACTTTACTACCTTATTTGCTCCTACTGCTCCTTGTGGCTGATCGGCGTCTTAACGCGGGCCGCTTACCTGCGCACTACTGAGCTTCCACCTTTTACTGTTTTGAAGTCAGCCGCGGCCTTTTTTCTTTTCTTTTAAACTAAGGAATCGATGTTACGACGACGCGGTTATTTATTTACAAATGCCGATATCAGTTACTGCTGCTTTCTACCCTGCCACCTCGATGCTAATTCAAATATATATCCTGTGTCACATCATCAATAAACACTAGTGTCCCAGTGCCACTGGCAGCCATGCATGTCCAAGCCATCACACTGCCTCCATTGTGTTTTACAGATGATGTGGTATGCTTTGGATAATGAGCTGTTCTACGCCTTCTCAATACTTTTTTCTTGCCATCATTCTGGTAGAGGTTGATCTTGGTTTAATCTGTCCAAGAATGTTTTTCCAGAACTGTGCTGGCTTTTTTAGATGTTCTTTAGCAAAGTCTAATCTAGCCTTTCTATTCTTGAGGCTTATGAGTGGCTTGTACCTTGCAGTGCACCCTCTGTATTTACTTTCATGCAGTCTTCTCTTTATGGTAGACTTGGATATCGATACGCCTACCCCCAGGAGAGGTAGTTTTGTTCACTTGGTTGGCTTTTGTGAAGGAGTTTCTCTTTACCATGGAAATGATTCTGCGATCATCCACCACTGTTGTCTTCCATGGACGTCCAGGTCTTTTTGCGTTGCTGACTTCACCAGTGCTTGCTTTCTTTCTCAGGATGTACCAAACTGTAAATTTTGCCACTAGTAATATTGTAGCAATTTCTCGGATGGGTATTTTCTGTTTTCACAGCTTAAGGATGTCTTATTTCACCTGCATGGAGAGCTCCTTTGACCGCATGTTGTCTGTTCACAGCAAAGTCTTCCACATGCAAGCACCACACCTCAGATCAACTCCAGGCCTTTTATCTGCTTAATTGATAATGACATAACGACGGACTTGCCCACACCCTACCCATGAAATAGCCTTTGAGGCAATTGTCCAATTACTTTTGAGCGCCTGAAATGAAGGGATTGTGTTAAAAAATGCTTTAGTTGCTTCACATTTTTATGTAATCATTTTGTTCACCCCACTGAATTAAAGCTGAAAGTCTGCACTTCAACTGCATCTGAGTTGTTTCATTTAAAATTCATTGTGGTAATGTACAGAACCAAAATTAGAAAAAAGTTGTCTCTGTCCAAATATTTATGGACCTAACTGTAAATGTGAGGACAGCACACTGCATGTATAGGTGTTCGAAGATATCAATGGACTGGTGGTAAAAGTGAGTGATGAATTGTTGCTGTTGTTCATAGCCCCAACAATAGTGTCAGATGTAAGGATTAAAGAATTTCATCTGCATTTGTGAAAATATGAATTGCAAAATACGGATTCAAAGTAAATGGTGTATCATACTCGCATCAAAAGGAAATGAAAAGGACTGTCGCTAAGAGAGTTTATATAAAAAGCCACAAGAGTTGGATTTGGTCTCGTCCGATGCGAGAGATGGACGTCTGAAGTGGAGCTCCGCTAGCAGTGGTGCTATTTTTCATATTATTTGCTTATTATTCTGAGATATCCTGTATTTATTCAACCCGAGAGGGACCGCTACAGTATATGTAAACACATATAAACATGGCCAACAAGAAGGGGGGTCCGAAAGAATCGAAGACTAAAGCTACATCCAAGCTGCGATCAGCAAGCCCTAGTTCGAGATACGGCCTCTCAGAGACAGACCTGGATCAGATGGGCGAAAGTACAGACTCCTCGGGACCACGGTCCGCTACATCGTCGCCTGCTGAGAGCGAAAAGGGGAGCGAAGGTGCGATCGTGAGTGCAGATGTGGATAGCTCGCCGATTGGAGAGGATTACCTGAAACTGGAAAAGGCCGGGAGGTCCGCGGCTTCAGTTACGCAATCACGCGGGACTGGAGCAGCGGGACACCGCTTCAGCAGAGTCTGCTGCTTCATCTACGGTACAAGAAGGCACATTTGAGCTATCTGAACTGAAAGTGTTGCTCGCTGACCTCAGGCAAGATATAAAGAAAAGCGAGAAGGCTAATGAGAAAGCAACGGCAAAGGCACATGAGAGACTGAAACAGGAGATGAAACAGGCCAATGAATGTCTGCGACAGGAAATCCAACAGGCAAATGAAAGGCTTCGTCAAGAGGTACAGCTTGAACTTCGACAGGTGCTGGGTAAAATTGAAGAGCGCATTGAGAAAAACTCGCTAAACTGAGCACGCTTGCTGATCGATTGGAGCATCTTAGTGAGACATTCACGAATCGGATCGAAATAGCGAACATCTAGCTGCCAGTGCCGAGGAAAGAGCAGTAAATGTCAGTTGAATGTAAAAACTCGGAGAAAAACTTGGAGACAGACTGGCTGCTTTAGAAGATGGGAATAGAAGGTATAATGTCAGAATTGAAGGCTTGCCGGAGAATCGAAAGTTTAAACCCGTGAAATTCGCAACTGAACTTTTTCTAAAATAATCGGGGCGACTTTAAAGCAGAATCTGAGATAGCAGCGCTTACAGCGTCTGGATCAAACACCGTCAGACCCGACCAAGATCTTTTATAGTCCGTTTTGAACGATTATCATTTAAGTTAGAGGTGATGGAACTCCTCAGGAAAAAAAGGAAGATATTATATATGAAGATTGCCAATTCGCGTCTTCCCTGACTTCTCTCCAGCAACAGCTATCAAACGCGCCTTCTATAATATTAAACAGCGCTACGGCAAGCCAATGTCAAATACGGCCTCCTGTATCCGCAAAACTGAAAGTGGAATGGCAGGGGCATTTCTATGTTTTCGCTAGCAAGGAGGAGGCAGAAAATGAGTTAAGAAAGCTGATCCGGACTATTCTGATACATAATTGTGAGTCATGGCGGTAAATGATAAAGCTAGGATTAATAATCTACTGTCTGATCTATTTGTTTTAAAATACGGGTTTTTATCAGCATATATTCTCATATTCTTATATTATTATTACTTACTTATTACTTATCATTACTTAGTATTACTAGGGCTAAATGTTTGTGTTTTATTGTGCTTAATTACGTTTTCCTCCTCTTTTTTTTTTCTTTTCTAATTATTTCATGTGTACCCTAAATGAGACTGTTCAATATCATACCCTTGGTTTGCTGTTATTGCTATTACTGCATTAAGACTTGTTATGCTTGTTTTGGACACATCTTTAACACCATCACCTGGGTTTATTATCTGGGGATATCATCTTAATGCACTAAAATTGATGAAGATTATATGTATGTATGTATGTATATATATATATATATATATGTGTGTATGTATATATATATATATATATAAGTGCAAAATTCTTTTCTTTCTTTTTCCTCTTTTAAAGACTATATTGGTAACAGATATCTCTATCTTTTAACCTTAAAGCCACTGCATGGGGGCTTGATGTGCTTTGGACGTGCTCTGTCTCTGGGTATGTCAGAGGACTGGGACTGCATGAAGTGGGTTTTAGCCTCACCTGGGGAGGCAAAAAGGGAGGGTGGGGGTTAAGGGGAAGAGAAAGAGAGCAGGCTTGATCTATATCTAATCTATCATCTCAATCTTTATAATTATAACTATCAACGTAATAATAAGCTGCATGGCAACAACTCTTGGGGAATAGGAAATTAAGACCTAAACTATTTCACTTCCAGTTAAGACTATAATATGACACCAAAAACTCAGAATCAGTGTCTCCATGATGGGACAGTTAACTCGTAAGCTGGAATGTTAAAGGCCTGAATCACGAATTAAAGAGAAAGAAAGTACTTTCTCACCTAACAGGTCTAAATGCTAAAATAGTATTTTTACAGGAAACCCACTTACTAAGTAAGGATCAGTTCCGGCTGCAAAAGACTGGACTGGCCAAATGTTCCATTCTAGTTTTACAAAGAAAACTAGAGGGGTGGGAATTCTCATACATAGAACAGTACCATTTGTAGCATCAGATGTAGTATTGGATCCTGAAGGGAGATATGTGATGGTCATGGGAGACTTATCTAACTGTAAAATGATTTTGATAAATGTTTATGCACCTAATGTTGATGATAAGGAATTTATACAAAATTTATTTGCATCCATTCCCAATCTGAACACTCATAAACTTATAATGGCTGGGGACTTTAATTGTGTTCTAAATCCACTTTTAGATAAGACTTCCTCCACAGGGGAACGCAACTAACACCGCAAAGATAATTACAAAGTTTATAACTGATCACAACTTATCAGATCCCTGGAGGTTTTAAACCCAAATTCAAGAACATATTCTTTCTACTCACCAGTACATCATTGCTACTCAAGGATTGATTACTTCTTTATAGATAATAACTTCTTGCCTAAGATTAAATCTTGTAAATACGATGCTATTGTTATTTCAGACCATGCTCCGATGATCTTGGAGCTGAAATTACTAAGCCCCATACACTCACCCGCAGATGGCGTCTCAATCCGCTTCTATTAGCTGACGAGAATTGTACTGAATTTATATCCAAACAAATTGAATTCTTTCTAGAGACAAATACATCCCCTGAGATCTCTGCAGGAACACTCTGGGAAACTCTTAAGGCCTTCTTAAGAGGACAGATTATCTCATATCTTTCCCACAGAAATAAATCCGAGCGAAGAAAGTAGCAGAGATAAAAAGCGAAATTACTAAAATAGATGAAGAACATGCCAGACTACCAAGCGAGACTCTACATAAGAGGAGGCAGGCTCTACATTCAGAATTAAACCTCTTGACAACTAAAGAAACCGAACAACTAATTTACAAATCCAGACATCATTATTATGAACATGGAGAGAAAGCTAATAAGCTTTTAGCGCAACAAATTCACAAGCAAGAAGTGCATAGCGCAATCTCGTAATTACTAACACGAATGGAGATAAAATCATCGAACACAAAAATATAATGTGCACTTTTAGAGACTACTATAAATCCCTATATACTACTGAGTTTAAAGAAGACAATATACAATCTAATGCATTTCTGGATAAATTACAGATACCACAAATTGACGCTATTAGTGTGGAGGAGCTCGATAAACCTCTGTCATTATCAGAATTACTGGATGCTATAAAGTCACTCCAAGGTGGAAAAGCAGCAGGCCCTGATGGCTACCCTGCAGAGTTTTACAAGAAATTCTCCGCTCAGCTAGCTCCCTTCCTATTAGCAACATTTACAGAAGCCAGAGATAACCAATCTCTTCCACAAACCTTTCGCCAAGCACTAATCACTGTCTTTCCAAAACAAAATAAGGACTTATTACAATGTGCATCATACAGACCAATTTCACTTCTGAATAACGACGTTAAAATACTCTCTAAAATCATAGCTAGAAGGATGGAGAAAGTGCTCCCCTCAATAATATCACAAGACCAAACTGGATTTATTAGGGGCCGACACTTATCTTCAAATCTTCGACGCCTGTTTAATGTAATATACTCACCAACTAAATCAAACACCCCAGAAATATTATTATCATTGGATGCAGAAAAAGCATTCGACATGATTGAATGGAAATACCTTTTTACTATTTTGGAGAAGTTTGGGTTTGGCCCGAACATTTGTGCATGGATTAAATTACTGTATACTAACCCAGAAGCTTCAGTTTGCATCAATAACATTTGCTCAGACTACTTTAAACTAGAGCGTGGCACAAGACAAGGATGCCCTTTGTCACCACTGCTGTTTGCAATTGCCATTGAACCACTGGCAATACATTGTCGAAATACTGATCAGATAAAGGGGATTAGCAGAGAAGGACTGGAACAGAAAATCTCATTATATGCAGATGACATGGTACTGTATATATCGGACCCAGAAAATTCTGTGCCTGCAGTCTTAGCAGCACTCACAGAATTTCAAAAGCTCTCTGGTCTCAGAATTAATCTGAATAAAAGTGTACTCTTTCCGGTGAATTCGCAAGCATATAATATTAGATTAGACACCCTTCCTTTTATCATTGCAGAACAGTTTAAATACCTCGGGTAAACATCACAAGTAAACATAAAGCTCTTTATCAAAAAATTTCGTCGTCTGTATGGAAAAAATTAAACAAGACTTGCATAGATGGTCAACCCTTCATCTCACACTAGCTGGAAGAATTAACACTGTTAAGATGAATATTCTTCCTAAGCTCCTTTTTATTTCAAAACATACCAATATACATTAATAAATCGTTCTTTAAGCAATTAGATTCAACAATAACCTCATTTATTTGGAATTCTAAACATCCACGCATCAAAAGAGCGACCCTACAAAGACAAAAGGCAGAAGGCGGCATGGCTCTACCTAACTTCCAGTTTTATTACTGGGCGGCAAATATACAGTCGATAAGAACCTGGACACAAATAGAAGAACATACACAGGCATGGACCGCAATAGAAGTAAAATCCTGCAGTACTTCTTTGTATTCCTTGCTTTGTGCTCCAATAAACACACGTTATCGGCAATACACTAATAACCCAATTGTGCTCCACTCACTTAGAATCTGGAACCAATGTAGAAAGCATTTTAAGACGGAGAAGCTTCTTTCTGTGGCACCCCTGCAAAAGAACCACCTCTTTCAACCCTCACAAACATATGCAGTTTTAATATCTGGAAAAATTTGGAATTAACTTGCTTAGAGACCTTTATATAGACAACGTCTTTGCATCCTATGAACAATTACGTTCCAAATTTAACATTCCAGCTACAAATTTCTTTCACTATCTTCAAATCAGGAACTTTGTTAAACAGAACCTTCCAGATTTTCCTCATCTTGCACCCTCATCCACGCTGGAAAAATTATTGCTCAATTTCAAGGAGTTAGACTCCATCTCTACAATATATAAAATCCTTTTACAATCCCTTCCTTTCAAAGATCCAAGAGGACACTGGGAAAATGACCTCTCAATTAATATATCAGAAAAGGAGTGGAAAGTAGCAATGCAGAGAATTCACTCAAGCTCCATATGCAAAGCATACAATTATACAACTCAAAATTATATATCGAGCACATCTGTCTCGACTAAAACTCTCAAAATGTTTCCAGGGCATGATCCAACCTGAGCGTTGCAACCAAGCCCCAGCCTCACTAGGTCACATGTTCTGGGCCTGCTCCAAATTAACATTATTCTGGACAAAAATTTTTAATTACCTCTCAGACAGTCTTGGACTCACAATCCCTCCTAACCCATTAACAGCTGTGTTTGGGGTTCTTCCAGAGGGTCTTAAAGTGGAGAAAGACAAACAAACTGTGATTGCATTCACTACACTGTTGGCACGCAGACTTATTCTGATAAACTGGAAGAACCCAAACTCTCCTCTTTTAAGTCAGTGGGAAACTGATGTGTTATATTATTTAAAATTGGAAAAATCAAATACTCAGTTAGAGGATCTGTGCAGACTTTTTTCAAAACATGGCAGGATCTAATCAGTAATATTTTGAAATGATTTTATAAAGCACAGAGAATTTGTTGATTTAGGTATTTTTAAAAGCCTTAAATTTTACACCGTTTGGCTTGCTCTCTCTCTCAAGGGTGGGGATCGATCTGTTCTTAGCATAATTCTTTTTTTTTGTAAAACTTGATTGCTATGTATTGATTGTAATAAAATTAATAAATAAATAAATAAAAAAAAAAAAAAGCCACAAGAGTTGCAGTTTTTGGTACTTAAAACACAAGAATCAGTAAGTATGCTTTAACGACAATGACACCATTCCAGCAGAACCATGAACGAGGCTGCACAGCTCCCACCTTCTGTCATCTGGCCTAAATGAATATTTAAAGTAAGTCAACATGATTGTCTGTTTGGAAATGCAAACATGCCATGCTATTATTTAACTATAGCATTGTAACATGTGTCATATCCATTGACTCCAATAATAATAATACATTTTATTTATATATCGCCTTTCCCATGCTAAAGGCGCTTAACAGACAAAACAGCAGGGTATATGTAACATTGGATACAAATGTTTTCCTGAATAGAACAACGAAACATATAAAGCATTAAATACAATAAAGGACAATAAACCAGAGTAAAATACTAAATTAAATACTAAAAGAAAACCTAACAAATAACCTAATTTGTGATATAACAGACACACAAATTATCCTGAGCACCTGGACTGAGAGGTAAACTGAAAGAAAGGGCAGAATGTTAAGTTAAAAGCCTTCCTAAATTAGATGAGTTTTAAGTAGTTTTTTTAAACAATGAATGGAGTCAGCTGATCTAATTCATTTTGGGATGTCATTCCAAAGTCTGGGTGCTACGGAGCTGGAGGCCCTGTCACCCATGGAGTGCAGGTTAGTGTGAGGCCCAACAAGATTACCAGAATCAGAGGACCTTAGCAGGCGAACAGGAGCGTAGTGATTTAGAAGGTCACTGACTGTAGTCCGGTGTGAGGCCATTTAGAGCTTTGTAAGCTAATAATAGAATTTTTTTATTCAATCCTATAAGACACAGGGAGCCAGTGAAGGCAAAGCAGGATGGGTGTGATGTGCTTGCTGTTGCTGGTTTGAGTGAGGACTCTTGCAGCAGAGTTTTGAATCAACTGGAGCTGATATAAGATTAGAAGGGGCACCTGCCAGCAGCAAGTTACAATAATTGATGCAGGATGTGATAAAAGCATGGACAAGTTTCTCAACATTAGAAAAGGAGAGGAATGAACGAACATGAGCTATGTTATGGAGGTGAAAGAAAGAAAGTTTCTTAATGTGGTTTATGTGGGCGGAATAAGAAAGGGAGGAATCAAAAATGACACCAAGAAGAAGGTCCGATGAGATCACCATCAAGAGTGACTGAAAAGGAGCTAATTTTCTTAAGTAGCGCTTTAGTGCCAATTTGCAGGAGTTCAGTTTTGTTACAATTTAATTTTAAGGAGTTCTGCTCCATCCAGGTTTTAATTTCACTGAGGCAAGTTGTGATGAAATTGCACTTTTCACATTGAAATAGAGTTGAGTATCATCTGCATAAAAATGATAACCCAGTCCATAGCTACGAGTAATATGGCCAAGGGGAAGCATATAAATACAGAACAGAAGAGGGCCGAGGACAGAGCTAAACTCTTGCTGTTGTTATGCCCTAAAGTCATGCAATAGTCAGAATGACAGAAAGATATCATAGCAGACAGAAGCCCTCAGATGTGTGGGGCCAAGTACGTACACTGTATGTGTGTATCTGTCTCTTCAGTCTCTGTACTTATTACAATACACAAATTAATCAGTAAGCTTCAGTTACCGTGTGATACTGAGCTTCGTAATTGATAACTGCAATTTTAACTTTCTCTAAGCACCAGACTTGTTCTGCATCCTTTTTGTCTGTCCCTGTCTCTCAATAGTTATTTTACATATTTTTCTAATATATGATTAGAAATGGGATAATGCAACCCCAAATGTTTAAAGTGTACTGACTAAAGGTAATTCGGAGCAGACATTTAGGAAGAAATCCTGCAGGGGTATTCTTTTCACCACAAAATTTTTAACAAGTTGTCACAAGACGTGCATTCTCATTTGAGAATCACATGTCGCTTTCTGAGAACAGAGTATACAAGAATTTTTTCAGTGGATGATAAACTGACTGGTTCAAGTATACTGGAATACATAACGCCCCAAATTAAAATTTGCACTGGTGTTCTTGATAAGGAACACCTCTTTTTCTTTATTATTCCTTACCCAGTTCCTAAAGTACAGTATATTAGGTTATCTTTGGTTAAGGATATGCAATCTCTAAATGGGATGGAATTATGAAAGTATTACTGCCTAGAGTCTATAACGTAAAACCAACTGCCCTCATCACATTTCCCCATCAGTCATACCAGGTAATAATATCAATCAATTGCCTGATGATTACCCAAAATGCCTTGATGTATTTAATAAACCAAAGTCATTAGAATTGCCTCCTCATCAGAAGAATGATTATTCTATTGAATTACTACATGATGCACACAGCTTCAAAAGGGTAAAATGTAGCTGTGCTCTCCTGAAACCCAAAGCCAAGGCAGAGTACATACAGGAACGTTTACACAATTAATTTATTAGTTTATTGCAAGTGTGCAGTGCATAACGTCATCTTTGCAGTGGTATAAAGGTCAGCACCATGCACTTCCTTGGTTTACAAGACTGCAGATTCTCAGAGTTAGCATGTGTATTTGTAAAGGTCCCCTGGTGAAAAAATGTACTCTTTGCTTTATTGACTACAGTTCTGGTTTATTGTTTTGACTTTGTTATTTAAGGCAATTCATTTTCTGGTTATGAACTTTATTGGACCTTTATTTTTTTGTGTTAATTTCATCTTTTGTGCCCAAATGTATGAAGTGTCTCAGAGTAGGAAAACAGTCCTAACTGGCTCATCAATCTGAGAGGGAAGTAAATTTGATCCATTTCTTAGGAGTAGCCATAAAAGAATTTTATAAATTTTCCTAACTTAGGAAACTAATCCGAAGTTCACCAGGATTTACAAGGGCTCATTCAGGCAGAAATCAACACACACATTTTGGGAAAGAAGAATATTTTGGAAACACTTGAAAATTATAAATTTTTAAAAAATATATAAATTTGAAAAAGACAATTTTCATAACAAACCTTTAGTACTAGGTTGTTGTACCGTGTTAGCCATTATAAATGTAGAGAAAAGCCAAGCAAAATGACACCTTTTATTGGCTAACTAAAAAGATTACAATATGCATTGTAAGTAATATAATTATGACATTACATATTTGCCATGGTGAAAATTAATCTTTCAAATTCTGATTAACTAGTATAACCAACCAATGTATCAACGTTTGTACCAAACTTTGAACGCAGATTCATACATTTCCCTGAACCATCCCATGTGACGCAATGCTAAAGCAACCTGCAAAGTGTTTATGAGCGTGCATATTTCAGTCACAAGCGATATCACAGTATCAGCACACAGGTGGTCATGGATGCAAACTGTATTGTAGTAGACAGCATACTAGCTTGAAAACGGGTAGAGCTGGATATGCAATTGACGGTGAAAAGTTACTCAGGTATGCTGAGCTGGACGGTTCTTGGACCCCGGGAACATTTTCATTACAGTCAACAAGCCTAGGAATGTGCAAGAAGGCTGGCACAGACTGCTAGGGCAATGGATTAATAGAGCCTTGCAGGAGATTGGGGTTGGCTCACAGAGTGAGGCATGGCACACCACAGTGGAAGACAATCTACAGTAGAACACTGGAAGAGGGACCACAACTTCAGAAACAGTGCCAGAATAGCCGTGGCTAATTTCAGTAACTGCTACTTTACACGGTGCTTTGCATGATCATAACAGCAGGAAAGTGATTCTAAAAGTATGGCAGTAAATCATTGACTGGTGAATGAATGTGCAGTTTATTGGATTTTTGATGTGTGTGTCTCTCTCTCTTTCCATCTCGGTGCTTGTCACAGTATTATTTATGCTGTTGTGAAGTGGCCACAATTACATGTAGCGTAGTACATTATCCTACCTTAGTATATTTTCCTTCTGCTTTTAAGATTATTTGTATTAGTTTTAGTAGTACAGTGTTTTGATTGTGAAGCCTTAGTGTTAGTCTCAGAAGACTACAAAGTGTCATCATGAGAACTACTTTGAAGCTTGGCGTGCTGTAAAATTATGATGTCATTCATTATCAAACATGGCCTCCTACTCCTTTTTGGGAGTGTGAGTAGGATAATTTGTAAATACATATGTTCTACTCTGAGGTAGGGACCAATTTTTATCCTATCCTGACATTTAGTTAAATTCCTAGGAGTAATTCTGACAGGCTAGATAGAGAACTGGTCCCTTTTTCCATTCCATTATAGCTTTTCAGCTACAGCAGAACAATGTCATCCTTCACAGTTAAGGACTAATCCCTCATACTTGTTCTTTGTTGAAAAATAACACCCTGTTTTATTTATGACACAAATCCTTTCATTGTTGAACCTCAAAGATGGGATGTGAAATTGACTTGACATCCCGTTATCGTCCTATGGGTATTGGCCAGACTGAAAGAGTCAATTTAGATATATTATTTAACTATTGTGTTTTTGCACAAACTGGTGAAGAATACATGTTTTGAATTATGCAATTGTATTCCTTACCTAAAATTTGGTTAAGAGGTCTCATTCCATTGATAAGTCTAAGAGTATTTTGCCAGTGTGCACAGTGACATTAATTGATACCTTCTGGAAAAGCTGCCAAAACCAAGATTCTTCTCATATATCAAAATATTTTTGAGTGTGCATATTAGGGAATTCTCATTTTTTTTTTTTTAAAAAAAGTCCCTGACTTGTTAATAGAATAATATGGGTTTTAAAAGATTTTTTATAGTTACAAAAGAATTGTTTTCTGAGTGATGGAATCAATGCAAAGTTATCCTCTAATGAAGAAGCAAAGAGCGCTGTATCTTCCTTAAAGTATTTAAATTGGTTTTATATGTTTAATGAGTAACACAAAGTCTGATTACAAGTAAATTGGTGATAAGTATTAATGACCTTAACAAAGGCTTCTTTTGGTCTTCATAGCACTTGCAAAACATTAGTAGATATGTTATTCAACTCTGTGCAGATGGCATTATGGTAAAAGAACTTGTTAATAAGAAGGGTCTTATACTAATTATGTAATATCATGAGTATTGTGTCTCAGTTAAGCCACCTTACACCACACCAAAGTGTAGTTTTGTTATTCCGTCACGGTGTAGAGATGAATAAACACATTATTAATGCTTTGTAATTGTTATGAAGACCCAAAAAAGCATTTGTGAAGGTCTTGTTAGATAACAGTAAATGAGTAGTACTTTGTAGATGCATTTTTGCAGTACCTTGACTAAAGTGCTACCATTTTTCTGTTCCTGATTTTTATTTATTTATTTATTTGAAGAAAATAACATTCCATATGATCAAGTCTAACTTATACAAAAAAGAAGATATAATTACATACAACCAAGTCAAACTTAGCAAAACAGAATTCAGCCCCCACCAGACAGAAACACAGGAGTGCCAACAACAGGAGCAAATCTTGAAAAACAACAAAGAAGGGAGGATGTCCTTTTCCCCAATATAAATGCTTATTCTAAAATTCTATTAATTAGATCTTGCCATATTTTAATATTTATTTTATATTTAAATATTTTTATATATAGTAATCCCTCGCTATATCAAGGCGACTTTCAGGGCTTCACTCCATCGCTGGATTTTAAATGTAAGCATATCTAAATATATATCACGGATTTTCCGCTGGTTCGTGGATTTCTGCGGACAATGGGTCTTTTAATTTATGGTACATGCTTCCTCAGTTTGTTTGCCCAGTTGATTTCATACAAGGAACGCTATTGGCGGATGGCTTAGAAGCTACCCAATCAGAGCATGTATTACATATTAAATAAAACTCCTCAATGATATAAGATATGCTTCCCGCGCAGTGCTTGATTGTTTGCATTTCTCTGTCTCTCTCACTCTCTCTGACATTCTCTGCACCTGACGTTTACTTCTTTTAAGAGGAAGATATGTTTGCATTCTTTTAATTGTAAGAAAGAAATGTCATCTCTGTCTTGTCATGGAGCACAGTTTAAACTTTTGACTAAAGGGTGTTGTTTCATGTCTAGGGGGCTCTAATAATGTTAACAGTGTGGGAGAGCTTATAAGGGCTTAAAATATATAAAAATAACCGTACAAACATATGGTTTCTACTTCTTGGATTTTCATCTATCTATCCCACCGCAATCGAGGAGGGATTACTGTATTTATATAATATTTTAATATTTATAAACTGCTCAAAAAAATTAAAGGAACACTTTGAAAACACATCAGATCTCAATGGGAAAAAGAAATCCTCCTGGATATCTATACTGATATAGACTGGGTAATGTGTTAGGAACGAAAGGATGCCACAACGTTTGATGGAAATGAAAATGATCAACCTACAGAGCCCTGAATTCAAAGACGCCCCAAAAATCAGAGTGAAAAAATTATGTGGCAGGCTAGTCCATTTTGCCAAAATTTAATTGCAGCAACTCAAAATTGTATGCAGCACTTTGTATGGCCCCTGTGTTCTTGTATACATGCCTGACAACATCGGTGCATGCTTCTAATGAGATGACAGATGGTGTTGTGGAGGATCTCCTCCCAGATCTGGACCAGGGCATCACTGAGCTCCTGGACAGTCTGAGGTGCAACCTGGTGGCATTGGATGGACCAAAACATAATGCCCCAGAGGTGTTCTATTGATTTAGGTCAGGAAAGTGTGGTGGCCAGTCAATGGTATCAATTCCTTCATCCTCCAGGAACTGCCTGCATACTCACCACATGAGGCCAGGAATTGTCGTGCACCAGGAGCCACTGTACCAGCATAGGGTCTGACAATGGGTCCAAGGATTTCATCCTGGTACCTAATGGCAGCCAAGGTGCCTTTGTTAAGCCTGTAGCGGTCTGTGTGACCCTCCATGGATATGCCTCCCAGACAATCATTAACCCACCACCAAACTGCTCATGCTGAATGATGTTACAGGCAGCATAATGTTCTCCATGGCTTCTCCAGACCCTTTCACTTCTGTCACGTGCTCAGGGTGAACCTGCTCTCATCTGTAAAGCACAAGGCACCAGTGGTGCATCTGCCAATTCTGGTATTCTATGGCGAATGCCAATCGAGCTGCATGCTGCTGGGCAGTGAGCTCAGGGCCCATTAGAGGACATGGGGCCCTTGGGTCACCCTCATGAAGTCTTTCTGGTTGTTTGGTCAGAGACATTCACACCAGTGGCCTGCTGGAGGTCATTTTGTAGGGCTCTGGCAGTGCTCATCCTGTTCCTCCTTGCCCAAAGGAGCAGATACTGGTCCTGCTGATGGGTTATGGACCTTCTATGGCCCTCTCCAGCTCTCCTAGAGTAACTGCTTGTCTCCTAGAATCTCCTTCATGCCCTTGAGACTGTGCAGGGCGACACAGCAAACCTTCTGGCAATGACACGTATTGATGTGCCATCCTGGAGAAGTTGGACTACCTGTGCAACCTCTGTAGGGTCCAGGTATCGCCTCATGCTACCAGTAGTGACACTGACTGTAGCCAAATGCAAAACTAGTGAAGAAACAGTCAGAAAAGATGAGGAGGGAAAAATGTCAGTGGCCTCCACCTGTTAAACCATTCCTGTTTTGGGGGTCATCTCATTGTTGCCCCTCTAGTGCATCTGTTGTTAATTTCATTAACACCACAGCAGCTGAAACTGATTAACAACCCCCTCTGCTACTTAACTGACCAGATTAATATCCCATACGTTTCATTGACTTTATGCTATACTCTGATTAAAAAGTGTTCCTTTAATTCTTTTGAGCAGTATATGTAATATTTTAATATTTTTACCATATCCTCTAACCAAGAGTTTGATTCTTTTCCAATCTCAAATACTGTAGTATAAAACATCAGTTACTCACTGACTTATAAGAGGTGGGCCGGGATTCTTCATGTTGAGTAAGGTGCAGTAAGACTAATAGTGCGGTAAAGGCAGTTCCAATCAATTTGTCCTTCTCCATGTGGGAGTACACCAAACACAGCTGTTACAGAGTTAGTAATGATTGTGACACCAAGGCTGTCTCATAGGCTTGCAAAGATCTTTGTCAAAAATGCTGTTAATTTGGTGCACTTCCGAAACACATGGTCCAGTGAGGCTGGAGCTCGATTGCAAAGTTCACAGGTTCAGTCTTGGCCTGGATACATTTTGGACAATTTTAAACAAGATAAATGTGATTAATAAAAGATTTTAAGTTGAATGATTGAATTCTTTGCACATATGGAGCTGAAGTATATTCTATGCATGGCTGCCTTCTACTTCTTTTCTAACATGTTAAGTAAAAAAAATCCTTTCCCACCGTAAACCTTGGTATCTTTGAAAGGGAGAGATTTTAAAATATTTTTATATATTACTGAGATGCTGTCTGTATCTTCAGGACTGATCAATATTGCCTGTGGAATATCATTGGGTGGGAGGTGAGGAAAATTGTGCAGGGTCCTTTTAGCAAAGTTTCTGATATGAAAATAGTGGAAAAATTGTGATGATGGGAAGTTCAATTTAAAGTGTAAATGTTCATAAGATGCAAACACATTATGTACAATTCTCAAAATGTTATAATCCTGGAAGTTTTCCAAACATTAAGTACTGTGTAGGTTTGAGAGGGTAGAGAAATGTGAATATCATGTAGAGGTGCAACAGATAAAAGCTTTTCTGCCTGCGTTGGTTCCATATTCTGAGTAATTGATGGACAATTGAATTATTTAGTAATTTGATGATAATTTGTATTTACTGGGCCACAAAGCAGCGCATATAAAGAAGTACAGCAAGATTTTATTTCTAATATAGACTAGACTTGTGTATATTTATCAATTTGTGTCACTTTCTGGGTCTTTATAGCTTGCATATTTGCTGCAGAGTAATAAAATTGATAATTAAGTAGTGCCATGCCCACTCCTACTTTAGGTAGTTGTTGTAGAGTTGTCCTTTGGATGCGTAGATGCTTTGAATTCCAAATAAATTAGGTTAGAATTGAATCTAATTTCTTAAAGAACAATGTGTTATTGTATATGGGGATGCTCTGGAATAGAAAAAGAAGCTTGGGTAGGATGTTGATCTTGATGATATTGATGCTGCTTCCTAATGTGTGATGGAGAGTAAATCATCTGCTCATGTCTTCTTCAATTTTTTCCATGCCGATAGCAAAATTCTGTTGTAAAAGATCTTTGTATTTACTTGTGATGTTTACCCCTAAGTATTAAACTGATCAAATAAAATAAATGGGTAGATATCCAGTCTAGCATTGTGTGCTAAAGAGTTCACTGGAAAAAACACACTTTTATTTTGAGTCCTGATATCATTTGAAATTCTGAAAAGGACTACTGGTAAGGAATTTCATAGGTCTGATATATATGGTACCATATCACCTGCATATAGCGATATTTTCTTTTCAAGTCCTTCTCTGGTAATTCCCTTTATCTCTAAATACATTTCAAAAGTGAATGGCCAGCAGCTCAATGAGCTCAGACAGCTCGTTTCCATCTTCTCTGTGCTCCAAAGGCACAATTTTACATCCTCTTGTTGGAGTTGGTGCTGTTGACTCATAATTGGTGTTGGTAAAGAGTTGGCAGTGGTGATAAAGAAGCCACATTCAGTTCAGATATGCCATCTGAGATCGGCAAGTTCTCAATGTCTGCCTTGCTCGCAGTTTTTCTCCCACATTCTTTGTCAGCTGGAACAAATGCCTCAGTGTAATGTCCTGGCTGATCCATTCCTTCCCCTGTCTCTTCCAGCTCAGTCTGTGGCAGGCCATATCATGATCTTGAGGCTGGCTTAGACTTTGTTGAAATATTATCTGCCTTTTCCTTCTCTTTCTGACCCCCTAATCCCTGTTCATGTTTCAAATGTACTTGTAATTGATTTCTCTCAGGTTGATTAAATATAGGATATCTCGAATAGATAATAAAAAACATTGAATAACATTGCTGACAGCAGAGCACCGTCTCAGACGTCCATCTCTCACAATAGACAAGGCCAAACAACTATTTTTACCTTTAATTTTCATTTGAGCTAGCTGGAAATTTTTGTGTATGTTTATTAAGATCAGCAATGATACATTTGGGTCAAAGATGAACAGAATCATATCATCTGCATAAAAAGATAGTGTAGCATTTCTTCCTTTGTAATTCCATTCATTTATATGTTTTGATAGCAATTGCAAATGGCTTTGGAGATATATAGCTCTTGATTCACATTTCAATCTGAAATATTATATTGCATACACATATATAGATTTCTGGAATTGAGTTAGGTAACTTGATTATAGTGCAAAAAATCTGGACCAAAGCCACATTAAGACTTCAGCAAGTTTGCTAGTTGAGAGATTGTTTAGTGCGTAGAGCAAGAGATGACTGCCTGACTGTTTACAGATCCAATTTGATCTAGTGATATTATTATTATTATTATTATACATGTAGACTACTTTCTCAGTTATTTTTACTAGAGCATTTGCCAGTACCTTAACATAACTATTCAGTGATTTGTCCTGTCCCTAAGCTGTGGTAGTTCTAGTTTATAACTTAAATAATTAATATAACCTGAACTGCTTTACACTATGATGTTGTTTTGTAATGTAAAAGTGTCCGCAAAAGGCACTTGAACCTCTAAGGTTCTTTTTACATTGGTGTTCAAGTTAATTCTATTAATATCTAAATTATTAGCCTTAATTTACATGTATGCTCCACATTATTTGATAATATGATCAGCTCATCACTCATATCTCAAACACACAAATTAAGAAATCTGGACAAGAGCTGGTGACCTCGGCTTCAAAATAGAGCAAGCAGGAATCTTTTTACAAGGGCCAAGGGATTGTTGTCCCTAGGCACATCCCCTAAAAGGACTGCTCTTCAGAATACCTTACCCAAAAGCCAGGAGCCACTGTAGCTATTCCATTCAGCTTTTTATATGTAGATGGCAAAATCTGACAGAGTTTTCTTTTCTCTGTGGCAGTTGTTTCTCTCGGCGACATGGTGGTGCAGTGGTAGCGCTGCAGTTCGCTTCTCGGGTCCTCTCTTTGTGGAGTTTGCATGTTCTCCCTGTGTTTGCGTGGGTTTCCTCCCACAGTCCAAAGACATGCAGGTTAGGTGCATTGGCGATTCTAAATTGTCCGTAGGGTGTGCCTGGTGTGTGCACCCTGCGGTGGGCTGGCGCCCTGCCCAGGATTTGTTTCCTGCCTTGTGCCCTGTGCTGGCTGGGTTTTGCTGCAGTAGACCCCTGTGACCCTGTAGTTAGGATATAGCATGTTGGGAAATGGCTGACTGACTGACAGTTGTTTCTCTCCCGAAAGTTCTTTGTTAAAATCATTTAAATGTATAGATTGTTGCCGAGTGCCTTATGTAAGATATTACATTAGTCAAAAAGTTGAAACAATCGATAAGTCGTTAATTAAGCTACTTCAAGTGTAATGTGAAACATGTTAATCCTAAAATCCCATCTATATTTGACATATTCTTACAAATATACACTGGCTGGTTACTTTGTTTAGTTAAAGAAATATATTCTAATAAAACTGACATTCTTTAACATTTTTATACTTACTTTTACACCCCAGTGTTATATCTAGGCCTGAACTCTTAGAAAACTCCTTTATGAATGTTACCAATCTAATGAGCTCATTGTACCTGCCCGCTATTTAAGAACTTTCATATTACACAATGTCAGTTGTCCCATATTAGCTCACAAGTGAAGAGCCAGTATTTAGATAATCCTAAAATAAAAATGCACCAATTAAATGTTACGATTCATATTTATCATACTATGAAAGCACAATTTTTAACAGCATTATGCAGCATTTGATCTCATATTATAATAATATTTGATCTCTGCTACTTGGTTTTGAACTTTTTCCTTTATGTATTTGTTCAGCTAAAATATCCTTAACTTCTTCTCTTTGCTCATAATATGGTTTGTGTGACTTTAAGGTCCATGTCTCAGTTGCTCCTGTGGTTAGAAGGTTAGGTTCTGTTTGTAGCATCAACCTTTTTGAAATAGTGTGTCAAAAGTGGTTTTGCATATTTGTTACCAGCTTTGTAAGTCTCAGCAATTAATTCTGATATCCATCTAGTTTTCAGGTTTTTTAATGAGACACATGAAGTAATTTATCTCCAAGAAAGCAGTTCTCAAGCTCACTGTTTATATTTTGCAACTCGTTTTACATATAATCGATCTCATTGTTTAAATAGCTGCCATTTCTTTATGTTTTACATATACAGTGGAACCTCGGGTTCATGAACGTCTCGGTTCACGTACAACTCGGTTTACGACCAAAAAGTTAGCCAAACGTTTGCCTCGGTTCACGACCACACACTTGGTATACGAACAAGCCAGTTTCCCTTTCGGTTTGTACATGTCCAGTCTCTCCCTGTGCATTTCCTGTGCAGCGAGCAAAAGAGAGAGAGCGAGACACACACACACACACACAGAGGCAGCGCCTCTGGAACGGATTAATTGAATTTACATACAATCCTATGGGGGAAATTGCTTCGATTCACGACCAAATCGAGTTACAACCAGAGTTATGAAACGAATTATGGTCATGAACCGAGGTTCTACTGTATAGGAATTATATGTAATTTTTTTATATGTTTCAATGCTTAACTCAGCTTTATCATTTTGTTTAATTTTGCTCTCTTAATTGTTTTTGACCACTAATAATTAATGACAACATGAGCAGACACCAGTGCAAACAAAATGGAATGCTAAAGGACAGCTATTTCACTGTGCCACTCGTGTATGCTTATTAGTAAATAATAGCTTAAATAACCAGAACAATAAAAAAAACATTAAAAAGCATAAACAACAAATTGTTACCCATCTAATGCACATAAATCTTTGCATTACTCTGCAAATATTAAGTGTATCTAGTTTAAAATTAAATGAATAAAGAAATAAACACAACTAACATCTTGATTGTTTGACATTGAAGTCCAATTAAAAGCAGAAGCTGGCTAAGATGAAAAACCTTAGCCACAGGGGGCTTCCAGGGCTGAACCTGAGACCTACAGCCCTAAGACATTCTCTCACCGCCTCTCAGTGTTCCTGCATGTACATCTGGAGCTCCATTGGTGTCCAGAAAAAGATCATTTTGAGAGGAATTAAAGTTTACAAAGTCACCAACCCCTAGAATTAAAGGATTTTATCACCCACAATGTATTTTGAGTTCTAAAATAAGTCTGAAGTAAAAGTTGCACCATACTTACAAGGCTGCTACCTAAAAAGAAATCAAGAAAGTAGTCAATTCATGTAAAAGTGATGTACTGTAGAAAAGAAGGGATATTGCCTTGAGCAAGGCTAGAGAAATCTCCATGGGTCTGTATGAGGTTATGCGCTTTCATGAAATGTACGGTTTTGGATAATATGGCAACCATTAATTACAAAACTGAGGCGAGCTCATGATAGAGACATGTTTTACAATTCAAATTACTAACTTTAATAAAAAGTCAATATTATGTGAAAAATTACCACTCCCTAGCTTTTTGTTACAGTAATAGAAAATACAAGTTCAGAAAGGGAATGGATTTTATTGTTACTTCAGCACAAAGAAGGATAAACAATAAGGATAAATGATTATACACCACGGGTCTCATGCATAACGCCATATGTGGAATTCACAATAAAACGTCATACACACAAAAAAGTCCAGGTGCACAAAACCACGCATAAGCCAACTTCCACGCACTTCAGCTCTATAAATCTCAGTCAGCGTGAAAAGTAACGCTCATGCAAACACCTACTGTCCCATCCCGACTAGTCCTGTAATTTTGCATATTTTCTTATGCAAATCAATATAACTATCACCTTCCATTTGGTGTTTGGTTAAAAGACAATGGAAAATGCATGTGAAAAGAGAAATTTAGTGAATGTGAAGTGGAGGCAAGGAAAAACATTATTTGTTGGCTGAAGTAGTGGTATGAACAACAAAAGGAAGTTGATCAAGTGATACAGAGTACTCTGAAGTTCTAGTTCAGAAAGTCATACAGTGCCCAAAATAAAAAAGAAGTGGTCAGATATCGAAGTCACTGTGAAAAGGCGAATTGTAGCCCAACATCTGAGTGTCATATGGAAGCATATTAGGGTACCGAGAAAAGAAAAAATAATAGGGACACAGTGCAAAACAAACGTTGAAATGTTCACTTTAATCTGGTTTATTTTGTCATTAAAGTAGAACGTTGTAAACTTAATCTTAAAATCAATGTTTAATTTACTAGTCTCAGTTCCCATTGTAACTAAAGTAGCACGTTAAATGCCTTGTATTCTTCTATGTGCTCTATGCGTGTGAATCACTACGTGCTTCTTAAACGAGCTTTCTCTTACGCCGACAGGACACAGAATATATTACATTCATGATATCACAGCTCTCTGAATAATTTAAATACTAAGATATATACTTGATATCATTTTTATAATGAAATAAATTAAAGCACGTATTAAACACGGGGGCACAGTGGCACACTGGTAGTGAGGAGCTGGGACATGCTCATATGCCTTGATGAAATCATTTATTGCAGCAGTACTGTCTCTTTCAAACATACCACAACCCCTCCCCAATTCCTGTCCATCCTTTTCTTTCTTCACATAACCAATCGGCAAACAATAAGCTCTGTAATAAATGTCAAGCCATCTGTAAGCTTGGAACGCCGATTCTTCAAAACTTTTAAGGAACATAGAAATATCATCATAGTACATGTTTCATTACTCCATCCAGAGTCGTACCAGTCCCAGCAAGCATACAACGCGAGAAAGAAACAATCCTGGTTATAGCGGCACTGTCCCCACACATTTAATTATTCACAGTATACATTATGTAAATGAAGTTAAAAATTCATCTGTATAATGTAACATACATAGTTTAATGCATTTCTTCTTAAAAATATCAAGAGCTCCTAGAAGATAGCTCTTGAAAATCTCAATCGGCTCAGAACCCATTCGTTAAGTTTACAGTGAGGTAATTGTACTTCTAAGTACAAACAGTTCTATCACAAACACTTGATGGACTGATTGAGTGTGTTTATATCTCTTGACATGAAACTGTTTCTGAACCACAGGGTCACTACAGGAAAGGCTATGAAGGTTTTGCCAAATGGAAGACGTTCAATTAGACTGTGAGCATGGCTGAAGGCAATGTGTGCTAGATGCTGTATCACGATAATCATCTGTGCTCTCGACACAATCCACCATAGAGCTTTCTGATCAGCTGATCTGCAGCTGTGATTCCACACTCAGATGCAGTGGGTCAAAATACTCTGAGTGGTGCATTGAGAGTAACAATGCTAAAACATCTATGGTATTTGGAATTACATTGTTACAGGTTGATTACAATCAGATACTTTGGATTTATAAACAATATGTGGTTAATGATAAAGTGTTTCTGGTAAAGCCACATCATACATGTGAATCTAAAAAAGAAAGAGAAACCACACAGGAACAGTAGCACTGAATGCAAAACCGAGCAGAAGACGTAAGTACACACTGGATTGGTCTGCTGTGAGAATGTTTGTGGCTTTACGACAAGTTTAGTTTTTATACATTGCAACGTGATTGTGGAAACGGGTGTACACAACATTTTTGTGCATACGCACCGTTTATACATGAGGCCCCAGGTCATCAAAAAAGAATTCTGGTACCAAATTGTTTTGTTTATTCAAGACATGTAATGTATTTTTGTTAGAATACATCAAAACTCTAATATAGATTCTCAGCTTAAGGGCAGGTGTTACGTCGCATGTCACACCAATGCCCATCCTGGTCAAACGGCAAGATGTTCACAACCACCTAATAGCAACACCACACTAAAAAACATTGCAAAGTAAACACTGCAAAAATGTTGAGGAGTGACCAAAACAGGTCTTTCTTTACTGTACAGTTCCTACTCCCTAAATGTCTAAGTATTAGTTCTTGAAAAGCAAGACAAGATTTTGAAAGCACTGCTATGTTTGGACCAGGTTTAAAAGGAAACTGTGCCAAACTGATTAATGCAGTGGAATGGCTGTTTGAACTTCTTCCATTTAGTTGTTGATGATCATAATGGTTTAATAACGTCTAGAAAATACAAGAGAAAAATAAATAGTGAACATGTTGCTTGCATGCAACACAGGTTGTGTGCCAAGGGGGCTATCAGCCTTGACAATGGTATCTTATTTTCTTACAACTTATTATGAAGCTTGTCTTTTGAGACTTCTTCCCAAGTTACCAAAGCTGCAGCAATGTTAAGAAACAAGCGCCCAGAACAGAATACAACAGGCCTGCATAACCTCACATCAGCCATTGTTTTATGATTTTGCGGAGGTCAAGAATTCAGTGATAGGGATGCCGCTTGTTAAATTGAACTCTGTAGCTGAAATGACTTGTGCCCAATTACCCAGGAGGAACTTTCCTTCTCCATAAAGTCTGCAAGAGCAGACCAAATGCAGCTTTACAAGTTAGCCATTACATATCAGTTGTTGATGTCTGGCAGCTGTTTTTACTTTAAAATAAAGTGCTGTTTGATTTTAAAAATGGCTAAGTTGAAACAGCTGCCTTCTATTTCCATCATGCGTTCTTCCTAAAGGCTAATCAAACCCTTCATGCACTTTGAAAATCAACAACGGTTACGAGTGAAGCCTAAGCTTCGCTCTTCTCGAAGTCACATGCCAGCTCTTGTTTTGGAATATTCACTAGAACAATGGCAGTTTGGCAGACTCTTTTATGCAGGGCTTTCCAAAAGAACAACTACACACATGAGATTTTACCAGGGCAGCTCAGTAATTACTGTAATGTTACCCTGGAGCTTAACCCCAGGCAGGGGTGCAAATGAATGCCCCCTAACAGTCTGCCTTATGGGAGGTATTATGTACTAAATGGCAGAGCCAGAGTTTTGGGATTGACCTGGAACATGAGAAGGTGCTTAGATGTGTTTTTGTACATTTCTGTGGGTTAAGTCAACACACCACAGAACTATGTACCGTATGTCCTAATGAGATCAGTAATATGTACTTAGGTAGGCACAGTTTTAACTGATGTGTTCTTTTACATTTTGTCCATCCTCCATCCATTCTTAGACCTACCTGATATAAATCAGGCCCATGGGCATTGGGCATTGGGCATTAGGCAGGAGCCAACACTGAGAAGAGCAGCACGTTTCTCCCCATGTCCACACACCCTCATACAGAAGTAGCCCAGAGCTACCAAGCAATTCAACATCCATGCCTTTGGGTCCCACAGAAACACGCACCCCAACACATTCAATAATTTGTATATGCCTCCATCGGGGAACTGTTTTTTTTGATACTCTAAAATATGTCTAGAAACATCCAATAACAAACCCAGTGATACAGTTCAGGGTTTTGTTAGACAGGAGCCTAACTTGGCAAAATCTGCACAAAGCAGCTAACAACCCTTAGTGGCTCAAAATTTGAAGTAATATTTTGATAGGTCTTGTTGTGGGTACATAGGTGCCATTTATGTTGGCTCCTAATCCTAAAGTTGAGCGCACCTTCAATCCTGTAGTGATGCTACACAACATGCAAAAAGGGAAACCCGGGTTAAAAAGTTTCACTCTAGGTGGGTTTAATTCTGTACCTTGCTACAGGCTATTAAGACTACTGTCAGACTGCAGCTAAAGTGACTTCATTCTGACTTTGGCTCACATCCAAAGATTTTTTTTGACTGCCCAAATTCAATTTTGCAAAGAACCCCATCAAATATATGTTGTGGAACACAGACAGGTAGACACCGTTGGTTCAGACCCACACACATTTATTTACAATTCCTATGTGCAAAGTGAAGCACACAACCCAAAACTCCCCCAAAGTCCAGGCACACACAATGCCTTCCTCTCTGGTCACCTCCACTCCTCTCCTCTCCTCCAAGCTCTTGCCTTCTTCCTCCCGACTCCAGCCATCGAATGATGGGAGGCGGCCCCTTTTATCCACACCCAGATGTGCTCCAGGTACCTCCCGATTAGCTTCCGCCGGCACTTCCTTATGTGGCAGATGTACCAGATGGACACCCGGAAAAACTCCGGGTGTCCCTGGTCTTCTTCCCCCCAGCATTTCTGGGTGTGGCGGAAGTGCTGAGGGCCAGGTCTCTCCAGGCATCGGGGCGCCACCTGGCAGTGACCATGGGCCCCTATAGCGTTGAGTTTCCAAGCTCAGTTCCTGTAGTCCCCAAAGCCACCAGGGCGGTTGCCCCCTCGTGGTCTGGAGGAGGCATAAGCCATGCGCCACAATGTATATCGTGATTGTGCTGGCAGATGCAATCTGATCAACAACCTCAAAAAGCAAAAAAACATACCAGTGCAGGATACCAGTGAGTTCATCAGCTTATGATGGGAAGGAAGCAACACAAACAACAATAGATCACCAATGTTGCTTGGCTCCTGCATATCAACAGCAATACATCTGCATAACACCTCGCTGGGACTGTGACAGCCAAGTCAGAAGTTTTCTTGCTTCCAAGTCACTCTGGTGTGTTCAGAGCAGTGTGTGTGTATACATTTATTTAATACTAGCAAAATACCCGCGCTTCGCAGCGGAGAAGTAGTGTGTTAAAGAAGTGATGAAAAAGAAAAAGGAAACATTTTAATAATAACGTAACATGATTGACAATGTAATTGTGTTGTCATTGTCATGAGTGTTGCTGGCATATATATATATATATACATATATATATATATATATATATATATACAGTGGAACCTCTGTTTACGAGTAACTTGGTTTACGAGTGTTTTGCAAGACGAGCAAAAATTTTTAATAAATTTTGACTTGATAAACGAGCGATGTCTTGCAATACGAGCAGTATGGATACACTTTGTCTGCTGAGCGTCATGTGATCACAACTGAGCTGATGGTTCCTCTCTCTCTCTCCTTATCTTGCTTGCTTGCTCGCCCAGCGCGTCTCTCTCTCTCTCCTTATCTCGCTTGCTCGCCCAGCGCTTCTCTCTATTTACAGCTTCTCTCTCTTCTTATCTCGCCGCCCAGCACCTCTCTCTGTTTACTACAGCATTGTGACTGTGTGTGTGCGCTGTGAAGTGAGTCCCCATCTTGCTCCCCAAAACACGGCTGAGTCTCAGTACTTTAACACTAGTTTTATTCAGCTTGAAACAGCAACAGCTTGTTATTTATTGCAGCGGGATCTTTATAATGTTCCTTGTATGACCCATTGACGACAGGCGCTTATAGCATGTCTGCGATCTTTTTGGATGCGCTTATACGGCGAACTGCTACAGCGCTGGGAGACTGCGATTGCTTTGGGACGCTCTTCCACGTGTCGTCTTGTTGGGTGGAATCCCACATGAGTTTAGAAACTCACACCAGCCATGATTCTTTTTAAAGGTAAAGTGCAGGTTAATTTGTATTATGTATTTTACTTTATATTTTGTCTTAATCATTTTTATATGAATAGTTTTGGGTTGTGGAACGAATCATCTGAGTTTCCATTATTTCTTATGGGGAAATTTGCTTTGATATACGAGTGTTTTGGATTGCGAGCATGTTTCCGGAACTAATTATGCTCGCAAAACCGAGGTTCCACTGTATATATATATATATATATATACACATACATATAAACATATATATACACACATATATATATATACATATACATATATACATATACATATATATACATTGTGAAAGACGCTATATAGCACCGACCCGGCACAGACTACGCACAGGCACGTGTAAAAGTCAAACAGGCTTTTTATTAGTTCTTCAGCCGTGGGGCACGTCTTCCCTGTGTCCCACAGGCCCAACATCGTCCCAAAAGCACTTTAACAGCACAACAACTCTCCACCCTGTACCACCACTCCTTTTCAGGCAACCTCGTCCTCTTCCTACCGATTCTGGCCCTTTAGTGGTGGAGGCTGGCCCATTTTATACCCCACCCGGAAGTGTTCCAGGTGCTTGACGAACCTGGTCCCAATTGCACCTCCGGGTGGTGCTAATGACTCGTCCAGCCGGGTTCTTGAGTCTTGGCAGCGCCCCCTAGCGGACACCACATCTCCCAACCATGCTGTGGAGGACTCCATGTCCCATGGAGCCACGCGGAAGAGTGGGAAATGAACATCCCGGGGGAGGTATTGAGCTGTCCATGGTGGCTTCCATATGCAGCAGGGGCTCCCTACAGGGCATGGCACCCGGCTGTCCATCACAACATATACATATATATATATATATATATATATATATATATATATATATATATACACATATACAAATATATACATATATACTCAGCAAAAAAAGAAACGTCCCTTTTTCAGGACTGTGTATTTCAACAATAATGTTTTAAAAATCCAAATAACTTTACAGATCTTCATTGTAAAGGGTTTAAACAATGTTTTCCATGCATGTTCAATTAACCATAATCAATTAATTAACATGCACCTGTGGAATGGTCGTTAAGACCTTAACAGCTTACAGAAAGTAGGCATTTAAGGTCACAGCACTAAAGAGACTTGTCTACCGACTGTGAAAAACACCCAAAGAAAGATGCCCAGGGTCCCTGCTCATCTGCGTGAACGTGCACTAGGCATGCTGCAAGGAGGCATGAGGACTGCTGATGCGGCTAGGGCAATAAATTGCCATGTCCGCACTGTGAGACGCCTAAGACAGCGCTACAGGGAGACAGGAAGGACAGCTGATCATCCTCGCAGTGGAAGAGCCCGGATCTCAATCCCATTGAGCACGTCTGGGACCTGTTGGATCGCAGGGTGAGGGCTAGGTCCATTCCCCCAGAAATGTCCAGAAACTTGCAGGTGCCTTGGTGGAAGAGTGGGGTAACATCTCACAGCAAGAACTGACAAATCTGGTCCAGTCCATGAGGAGGAGATGCACTGCAGTACTTCAAGCAGCTGGTGGCCACACCAGATACTGACTGGTACTTTTGATTTTGAGCCTCCCTTCATTCAGGGACACATTGTGAAACATTTTTAGTTTATGTCTTATGGTGTTGAGTCTTTTAGTGTTCATACAAATATTTACACATTAAGTTTACTGAAAGTAAAAACAGTTGAAAGTCAGAGGACGTTTCTTTTTTTGCTGAGTATATATACACATATACATATAAATATATATATATACATATATATGCACACATACATATATATATATACACACACACACATATATACATATATATGCATATACATATCTACATATATATATATATATATATTAGGGGTGGGACTCGATTAAAAAAATTAATCTAATTAATTAGAGGCTGTGTAATTAATTAATCTTGATTAATCGTATGTAATCGCACAAGAAAATTTTCCCCAAATCGCAAATGTTTTTTTTAATTTAAAAGGGTTTTAGTGGGCGACAGAATCAAATAATAGACATGGAAATGAATATTGTAAACTCAAGCTCTTTTAATTTCTGAAAAAAAATGCATTTAAACTGCATTTCAATTCAAATCAGAAACAAAAATATCATCCCTGGCTAAAATTGGGCAGACTTAAAAATAAAGTGGTATTTTAAGTACTTTAAGTACATTTTCAACATAAAGTGCAGTTCTTCATCTTAAAAAAATAAGGCAGAAACATAAAAGGTAATTTGACCAGCTTCACCTTTAAACTCTGAGTAACCTTAGCCAAAATTATTTTGTACATTAGGCTAAAACAGTGTGATCATTGAACATTTTGTAATTAGATGTAATTAGAATTACTAACGGTCACGGAAGTCCAATGATCCCCAATAAGAGCCAAAAAGTCCGCTTTCTGTAATGCATCTAATTTTGCTTGTGTAGCAATGACACCCTAGGGTGCTGCTGATATATTATAATTACTCGGGTCTTCTCCTTCCATCTCAGTGGCATACTCCACCAGGTCCCCAGACCAACACACCAACAAGGAAAGTTTCAACAACAACAACTTTATTCAAAGGAGCCACCCCCAATTGAATGGTGTCCCAAACAAAGAAATAGAATAAAAGCTTAACAACAATGCAGTGAAAATTAATAAACAGTAATAAGTATCTTATGCAAATGTGATATATACAATCCTATAACCTGTGCCTCTAGGCAAGCAGTATTTAATAAAAGTTCCCTTTATGCTCCCAGTCCCTCAGGAAACCTTCTTCCCCTCCCCCCTCACTGGCCAGTGATACCAGGAAGACAAACAAAAAAAAAATGGTGTTGGGGCCCTTTGTTTCTATCGTTGGAGCGCTCTATCTCCAAATGGAGCATTTGTAATCCACTGAAAAGATATCTGTCCTCCAACTGGACTCTCCAAATAGGTGGCCACAATAGAGTAAAGTAAAGATAGGGATGATTGTGCGATATACAGCACACCACTCCTGGGTTCCGGAAGACGCGGGCTTTAGATGCTCCTCAGTGATCCAATAATCCCCAGCGGCCCTCTCGAAGCTCCGATAAAATCACTCCTCTCACCGGTTCCTCCAGGTCGATTCTCTCTCTCCTCCGAAAAAAAAGTCTCTGTCCTCCGCAAAAGTCTATTCCTTTGCCCCTCACTCTCCAAGTCCATCCTCCCCTTCCTCTCCTTCCTCCGTCCGTCTCCGCCACCCCAAACAACCGAGTTCCCCCCCTGTATTCTATTCCTATCCTGATCAGCCGCTCTGCTGCCATCTAATGTCTAGTTCTTAAAATCGCAGCTCCATGACTGTCTTATTCAGACATACACACACAAGATGTCTGTGTACATAGCTACACTTGCTTTTGTGGAAGACGAATGTTCTCTTCGTTCCCTTGTACTAATTCATGTCTGAGAAGTAAGCTTTACAAAACCATGTAATAGCATGCTTTGTTTTAGCAAACAGAAAAATATTTGTGCAAAGGACTCAAGGTCTGAGCATTCCACACATGAGTCTGCCTTATCACGTTTTCCCTTAGCTTGCATCTGAACACCATAACAAAAGGAGCCAAGAAATCAAGTTGCATAAGGGACATTAAAGGGGCTCAAGGTTTGTGTATAATAAATGTGTTGACCGTTGCATTTTATAATGATATTAAATCACGTGTTCTAGGGGTATAAAACTGGACCCCACCCAACAGACGGGGTTCAGAAGAGCCCTGACGCTGTCATGTATATTTGATTGTCTGCTTTTCTGAAACTCTTCTCACTGTGACTCTGAAAAATAAAGCTGCTTTATAACCGCACCTGCTGTCTGGTCTGAGTTTTCGTCCACACTTTTCAGTGTCATAAAGCTGTTGAATTTTACTTGAAATACTCTCTCGGCACGGCAGTTGAAAAGTTGGATGACCTGATGCTAACTGTAGCACATTTTCACCACTGTTAGTGGTCTACAGTCCAAAGCAATCCATTTTGTGAGAGAATTTGTAAGTTTGACCGATGTTGACTTACTAATTTTGGTCCTGAAGCCAGTCATTTCATCAGTTTTGGGCTGCCGACACCTTTTGTTGGTACTCAAACTCGTACTGCTAGTGCTAACAGCATACACAGTTTCTGTGTTCGCTGTAACATGTTTTGCATTTAGATGGTACCGTAAGGGTGAAGTGCCTCGGTGTTATGCAAACTCCTTTTTGCACAGTTTGCACAAAACCACACTTTTATCAAGGCTTCTGCCGGGTAGTCTTTTGAAATGAAATTTGCCTCCAATCAGTGATAGCAACGTGCTTTCTTCCGACTATTGCATTTTTGTAAGTCTGATGTGTGCATCAGGAAATCATGCATTGACAAATGTTCCCCTTTGCTTGGAATGCAAAGTGTGATTAAATGGGTTATTTCTTTTAACGCGGAGTACATGTATCAAAGCTTCTCAGCTGTACTTGTGCTAAGAAAAGGAAACATTTTAAAAGTAACGTAACATGATTGTCAATGTAATAGATTTATGAGTGTTGCTGTCATCAATGATTTGATTATCATTATTTCTTTCAATCAGGTTCGTATTTAGAGGATGTGTTGTGTTCAAGTTATATTCCGTGTTTGTCAACCATTGTAAAGATAACAGGTTTCATTCATCGAAGTGTTCACTACCCAAATCGGTACTCGTGAATGTAAGATGTTCAACAGGCATTCCTGGTATTAAGTGCTGGAAATTGCCTGCGAATAATTTAGCAGTAGCGTGTGTATGAACTTAATTTAATCTTTTCCAGGCCTGCAAAGTCAGTTGACATGAGCCGCTCGGAGTACATGCATCGAAGCTTCTCAGGTGTGCTCATGTGATATTGCGATGTCAACGGCTTTATTTAATGTTAGCTAAGACCCGGCACTTAAAAGTTTCTTGCTACAGCAATTTTAACTCCGTTACAAAGTGATCCAAAGTCTCGTTTATACCTCGTGTCTTCTCATTAAGCTTGTATCTCGCGAATACAATATTCGTAGTAGGCATGACAAACGGCAGCGGGAGTGTGTCTATAAAGTTAATTTAAACTTGCGGTTCACACCGTGCTTTGTTTCCGCAGTAGCTGCACTTATGAATATGCTTGTATGCGTCACTCGCTTCATAATCTTTTGCTGCCTTCTCAATTGTGAAATGGCGTTTTTTGTTCAGCGCTCTTTGGAGCTCTACCTTGTTTTCTATGTACTGCGTTGATAGTCAATTCACGTGATTATGTGGGAGGCGGGATGATGTCACACGAAACTCCGCCCCCCACGGCCATTGAGCTGAAGTCCATTACAGTATATGGAGAAAAATAGGTTCCAGTTATGACCGTTACGCGTAGAATTTCAAAATGAAACCTCCTTAACTTTTGGATGTAAGCTGTAAGGAATGAGCCTGCCAAATTTCAGCCTTATACCTACACAGGAAGTTGGAGAATTAGTGATGAGTCAGTGAGTCAGTGAGGGCTTTGCCTTTTATTAGTATATACTAGCAGAATACCAAGGCTTGGAGAGAAGTAGTGTGTTAAAGAAGGTACGAAAAAGAAAAGGAAAAATTTTAAAAATAACGTAACATGGTTGTTAATGTAATTGTTTTGTCATTGATATGAGTGTTGTTCTCATATCTATCTATATATATATATCTCTATCTATCTATATATATATATATATATATATATGTTGTTCTCATATCTATCTATATATATATATATCTCTATCTATCTATGTATATATATACCCGCGCTTGGCAGCGGAGAAGTAGTGTGTTAAAGAAGGAAAGAGAAAGAAAAGGAAACATTTTGAAAATAACGTAACATGATTGTCAATGTAATTGTTTTGTCACTGTTATGAGTGTCGCTGTGATATATATATATAGTAAAATACCAGCCATGCTCAGCGATGTCATGTGTTGAAGAAGTTATGAAAAGAAAAGGAAACATTTTAAAAATAATGTAACATGATTGTCAAAGTAATTGTTTTGTGTATTTGGCGGCAGCGTCACAAAGTTGTTTTCGGTAGCTGCATCAGAAAGTGTACCGTGACGTCTGACACGCCTCCTTTTTACTGTTTTCTCACAGCTTGGATTGCTGCTGTCATATATATACACACACACATACATACACACACACACACACACACATACATACATACATATATATATATATATATATATATATATATACATATATATACACATACATATCTTCATATCTACATATCTATATACATATCTACATATACACATATATATATATATATATATATACATACATACCTACATACATACATACATACCGGACGCGGGTCACCGGGGCCCCCCTCTGGAGCCAGGCCTGGAGGTGGGGCTCGATGGCGAGCGCCTGGTGGCCGGGCCTGCACCCATGGGCTCGGCCGGGCACAGCCCAAGAGGTAACGTGGGTCCTCCTCCCATGGGCTCACCACCTATGGGAGGGGCCAAGGAGGTTGGGTGCAATGTGAGTTGGGTGGTGGCCGAAGGCGGGGACCTTGGCGGTCTGATCCTTGGCTACAGAAACTGGCTCTTGGGACGTGGAATGTCACCTCTCTGAAGGGGAAGGAGCCTGAGCTAGTGCGCGAGGTCGAGAGGTTCCGAATAGATAGTCGGACTCACCTCGACGCACAGCTTGGACTCTGGAACCAATCTCCTTGAGAGGGGCTGGACTCTCTACCACTCTGGAGTTGCCCCCGGTGAGAGGCGCCGAGCAGGTGTGAGCATACTTATTGCCCCCAGACTCGGAGCCTGTGCATTGGGGTTTACCCCGGTGGACGAGAGTGTGGCCTCCCTCCGCCTGGGTGGGGAAGGGTCCTGACTGTTGTTTGTGCGTATGCGCCGAACAGCAGTTTGGAGTATCCACCCTTTTTGGAGTCTCTGGAGGGGTTGCTAGAGGGCATACCTTCTGGGATTCCCTCGTTTTGCTGGGAGACTTCAATGCTCACGTGGGCAATGACAGTGAGACCTGGAAGGGCGTGATTGGGAGGAATGGCCCCCCCGATCTGAACCCGAGCGGTGTTTTGTTATTGGACTTCTGTGCTCATCACGGATTGTCCATAACGAACACCATGTTCAAGCATAAGGGTGTTCATATGTGCACTTGGCACCAGGACACCCAAGGCCTCAGGTCGATGATCGACTTTGTGGTCGTGTCGTCGGACTTGCGGCCATATGTCTTGGACACTCGGGTGAAGAGAGGGGCGGAGCTGTCAACTGATCACCACCTGGTGGTGAGTTGGCTTCGATGGTGGGGGAAGATGCCAGTCAGACCTGGTACGCCCAAACGTGTTGTGAGGGTCTGCTGGGAACGGCTGGCAGAGTCCCCTGTCAGAAGTAGCTTCAACTCCCCCCTCCGGCAGAACTTCAACCACGCCCCGAGGGAGGTGGGGGACATTGAGTCCGAATGGGCCATGTTCCGTGACTCTATTGTTGAGGCGGCTGACCGGAGCTGTGGCCGCAAGGTGGTCGTTGCCTGTCGTGGCGGCAATCCCCGAACCCGTTGGTGGACACTTTTTTGTCCTGTGGGTCTCTGGAGGCAGCTGATAGGTACTGGCAGGCCAAGCGAACGCGGCTTCGGTTGTTGCTGAGGCAAAAACTCGGGCAAGGGAGGAGTTTGGAGAGGCCATGGAGAATGGCTTTCGGACGGCTTCGAGGAGATTCTGGTCCACCGTCCGGCGTCTCAGGAGGGGGAAGCAGTGCAGTGTCAACACCGTATATAGTGGGGATGGTGCGCTGCTGACCTCACTCGGACGTTAATGGTCGGTGGGAGGAGTACTTCAAGACCTCCTCAATCCCACTAACATGCCTTCCAATGAGGAAGCAGAGCCTGGGGACTCTGAGGTGGGCTCTCCGTCTCTGGGACTGAAGTCACCGAGGTGGTCAAAAAACTCCTTGGTGACAGGGCCCCGGGGGTGGATGAGATACGCCCGGAGTTCCTTAAGGCTCTGGATGTTGTAGGACTGTCTTGGTTGACACGTCTCTGCAACAACGCATGGACATCGGGGACAGTGCCTCTGGATTGTCAGACCGGAGTGATGGTCCCCCTCTTTAAAAAGGGGGACCGGAGGGTGTGTTCCAACTATAGAGGGATCACACTCCTCAGCCTCCCTGGAAAAGTCTATTCGTGGGTTCTGGAGAGGAGGGTCCGTCGGATAGTCGAACCTCGGATTCAGGAGGAACAGTGTGGTTTTCGTCCTGGTCGCGGAACAGTGGACCAGCTCTTCACCCTTAGCAGAGTCCTGAGGGTGCATGGGAGTTTGCCCGACCGGTCTACATGTGTTTTGTGGACTTGGAAAAGGCATTCGACCGTGTCCCTCGGGGAATCCTGTGGGGTGCTCGGGAGTATGGGGTACCGGACCCCCTGATAAGAGCTGTTCGGTCTCTGTACAACCGGTGTCAGAGCTTGGTTCGCATTGCCCGTTTCCAGTGAGAGTTGGACTCTGCCAGGGCTGCCCTTTGTCACCGATTCTGTTCATAACTTTTATGGACAGAATTTCTAGGCGCAGCCAGGGTGTTGAAGGGGTCCGGTTTGGTGGACTCAGGATTGGGTCACTGCTTTTTGCAGATGATGTTGTCCTGTTTTCTTCATCAGGCCGTGATCTTCAGCTCTCTCTGGATCGGTTTGCAGCTGAGTGTGAAGCGGCTGGGATGAGAATCAGCACCTCCAAATCCGAGAGCATGGTCCTCAGCCGGAAAAGGGTGGAGTGCCCTCTCAGGGTTGGGGGAGAGACCCTGCCCCAAGTGGAGGAGTTCAAGTATCTCGGAGTCTTGTTCATGAGTGAGGGAAGAATGGAGCGTGAGATTGACAGGCGGATCGGTGCGGCATCCGCAGTGATGCGGGCTCTGCATCGGTCTGTCGTGGTGAAAAAGGAGCTGAGCCGTAAGGCAAAGCTCTCAATTTACCAGTCGATCTACGCTCCTACCCTCACCTATGGTCATGAGCTGTGGGTAGTGACCGAAAGAACGAGATCGCGAATACAAGCGGCTGAAATGAGTTTCCTCCGCAGGGTGTCTGGGCTTTCCCTTAAAGAAGTTTCCCTGGAAGAAGTGGCCGGGGAGAGGGAAGTCTGGGCCTCTCTGCTTAAGCTGCTGCACCCGCGACCCGACCTCGGATAAGCGGAAGAGGATGGATGGATGGATGGATGGATATATGTATGTATGTATGTATGTATGTATGTGTGTGTGTTGTATATATATATATACACATACATATACTTGTGTGTATGTTTGTATGTGTTGTCACAAGAACGAGACATGGACAGATAAAGAGTTGGGGCAGCCACCCGTATATTGTGGTATCCTGGCTGGGCGTGTCTCAAACACAAAGCACTGAAGTGCATACAACCGAGTCCAAAACAAGACTGAGGAAACAAAGGAAAAGGGGCAGGTTTTAAAGGGGAAGACAGGAAGTGAGGTCATATGGATCTGGCACGTGATCTTCCACCATTGGCTTGTAGCCGGAGGTGACATCAGAGGGACTGGAGCTGGTGTGGCCGACTTCCATTGGCTCAGTCCCGAAGTGATGTCAGGAGATCCAGGTGAAATCCCCGGGATGGTCTACAGGCAAGGGAGAAAAGAGTCAGTGCGCTCTGCCACTCCCCGGCATGCCTCCGAACTGCCTTCACTCAAGCCCTTTAGCTGCCTCCCATGCGCACGTGTGTGACAAGGCCCCCCCCTTAGCCCAGACCCGGCGGGTCGGGCGACCCTAACCGAGAGGTCGTGAACCCGAGAAAGGGCATCAGCGTTGGCGTGGAGAGCCCGGCGATGAACGAGCGAAAACTTGTATGCGGCTGCAGGTCAAGAAACCACCGGGTGCCCCGCTGGATTCGACTCCTTGTGGAGGGCCATCCACTGTAGAGGTGCATGGTCCGTGACAAGGGTGAATTCCCGGCCCAACAGGTAGTACCTAAGCTGAGTAATCACCCATTTAATCGCCAGAGCCTCCCTCTCCACCGCAGCATACCTGGTCTCCCGTCCAACAGTTTCCGCTCAGGAACATGATGGGGTGCTCCACACCATCGACGCTTTGGCTCAGCACGCCCAGGCCTGTGTCCGGCGTCCGCCTGGAGGATGAAAGGCAAAGAAAAGTTAGGTGCCATCAAAACAGGTGTGGACGTAAGGGCCTGCTTTAAGTCACCAAATGCAGCGCTTTTTTTTCAGTCCATACCACAATGTTCGGGGCCCTCTTCTTTGTTAAATCCGTCAAGGGCGCCGCTCTCTCCGAAAACCGGGGTACAAACCGGCGGTAGTACCCGGCTAACCCGAGAAAGGCTTGGACCTGCCGCTTGGTTCATGGACGGGCCATTTCAGAATGGCATCAATTTTGGAGCACTGTGGCCTTACGGTACCCGACCCACCAGGTAGCCTAAATATTTGGCCTCGCTTAATCCAAGAAGCATTTCTTGGGATTAATCCGAGCCCGCCTCACCAAGTGTCCGTAATACCGCTTGGACATGCTGTAGGTGTTCCTTCCATGTGCTGGAATAGATGACCACGCCATCCAGGTAGGCAGCACTGTATGAGTTATGAGGCGAAGCACTTTGTCCACCAGACGCTGAAAGGTTGCTGGAGCCCCGTGTAACCCAAATGGAAGGACACGATACTGCCAGTGTCCGCTAGGGGTACTAAACGCGTTTTTTTCCTTCGCGGAGTCCGTTAAAGGAACCTGCCAGTACCCTTTCGTCATGTCAAGTGTGGTCAGGTATTGAGCCTGTCCAAGCCTCTCGAGGAGGTCGCCCACGCGTGGCATTGGATAAGCATCAAATTGGGAGACTTGATTGCCGACGGAAGTCATTGCAGAACCTCCAACTCCGTCAGGCTTACCGACGAGCACAATGGGGCTGGACCAGGGACTATAACTTTCCTCAATCACACCTAGCTCCAGCATGCGCTTGATCTCAAGCTCCACTTCAGCCTTTTTTGCCTCGGGAAGACGATACGGGCGTTCTCGGACAACAACCCCGGGCTCTGTCACGATGTTGTGCTCAATCAGAGAGGTCCTTCCGGGTTCTCACTGACTACCTCCCGAACGGTCCGGATAACTGTTTCCAGCTCCTGCCGCTGTCTGGGACTTAAGTCCGTGCGGGTTAAGGTCGTGTGTGTGAGCGAAGAGTGAGCGGGCTGGCCGGAGGAGGGATCGGGTCCCTGTCCTTCCACGGTTTCAGCAGGTTCACATGATAAACCGCTCCTTTGGCCGACGATTGGGTTGACTCACCAAATAGTCGACCAGTCCCTTCCTCTCCTTAACTTCAGAGGGGCCCTGCCAGTGGGCAAGCAATTTAGAGTGGGAGGTAGGCACTAGGACCATGACCCGATCTCCGGGCGGAACTCCCAAGAGACGTGCAGCGGTTGTAGTACCGGCCTGTGCTGCTTGAGCCTCCTCCATGTGACTTTTAAGGACAGGCGAATCTTTCCAAATCTATCGCAGAACTGCGCGATATACTCCAGTATGTTTGTGGAGGGAAGAGCCTCTTCTTCCCAGCCTTCTTTCAAAATATCTAATATGCCCCGAGGTTGTCGCCTGACAGTAGTTCAAAGGGGAGAACCCCGTGGAGGCTTGTGGGACTTCCCGATAGGCAAAAAGGACGAGGGGGAGGAGCTGATCCCAGTTCCTTCCATCCTCGCTGACCACCTTACGCAGCATTTGCTTGAGAGTTTGATTAAACCTCTCTACTAATCCGTCGGTTTGAGGATGATACACCGAGGTCTTTAAATGCTTTATTTTCAGTAATCTGGCAGTCTCCTTGAACGTCTCCGAGGTGAAGGGGGTCCCCTGGTCTGTCAAGACTTCTTTGGGGATCCCCACGCGCAATACCCTAGTAATTCCCGCGATGGCTTTAGAGGTAGCTGAGCGCAACGGAACAGCTTCGGGTATCGTGTAGCATAATCCACGAGGACTAAAATGTACTTGTGTCCTCGGGCTGAGGGCTCCAGGGGTCCCACCAGGTCGACCCCGATTCTGTGGAAGGGAACGTCAATCAGTGGAATAGGAACAAGAGGAGCACGGTCCCTCCTAGGAATTTGTCGCAGTTGACACTCCGGCAGGAAGCGCAAAAGCGACGAACCTCCTCATTAATTCCTGGCCAGTAGAAACGGAGCTTGATCCGCTCCAGAGTTTTTTCGGTGCCCAGGTGGCCACCTAGGAGGTGGGCGTGCTAGCTCGCAGACCTGCCGCCGAAGGTACGCGGCACTAGCAGCAGCCTCGTCTCCTGCCCGTCATGCATTGCTACACGGTAAAGGAGGTCATTATCTAGCACAAAGTAGGGGCCCTGTGGCATCGACTGATTAGTGCGCTGGCCATTGACAAGGACCACTGCATTTTTTACAAACTTCAGGGAGTCATCATTCCATTGCTCCCTTCTAAAAGAAGCCGGCGTTTCTTTAAATTGGAACCGCAACACGGAGAGAGGGTCAGCGCGACCTCAATGGGCGTGGTTTCCTCCCGCTCCGCCGGCGTTGGTGGATGACGTGTTAGCCCGCGACGCCCGGGAGTTGCCACGCCAGTCAGGGCGACTGCTTCGCCTCTCTGCCGGCTGATTACACGGCGTGGAGGCAGCTTGAGACGGGTTATCTCCGTCCCATAACGAGGCCCAAATTAACCCCGGGAGTGGTATGTGTCTCACCGCTTTTGATTTTCGACCAGTCCCGCCCTAGTATCACCGGGTGTGGAGGATCAGGTAGGACGCTACGGTGAGTTTACTAACTGACCCTCCGTAACTGATGACACAGCGGCGGACCTGTACCAGCGGATGTCTCCGTGGACACAGGTTATACCGGTCTTAAATTTAGCCACTGTTGCGGTTGCACAAAGCGGGGCAACAATTGAAATGTTGCTGCCGGAGTCGAACAAACCTGTGGTCTTGTGTCCGCTGACGATCACCACGCCAGTATGTGGGACCGCCAACGGATTAGCCAGAGCACACCAACCCTCCTCGCCTCCACCTGCATTCCTCCTGCCTCCAAGCGGTTTGCGCGCCCGCGGCACCGCGGACGCCAATACGGGCTCCGGATTGTACAGGGTGGGGCTAGGTCTTGGAACGTACCCCAGCTGAGTTTGACATGAGGACGGTTCTGCTCCCCTAGAGTGTGAGGCCGCCCTCTGCGTCTCCATAAGCTCTATGAGCTCAGCCATGTTCTTAAACCGCTGGCCCAAACCGCTGGGTGAAGCCACGGGAAGCGCTTCCAGGAGCAGATAGCAAGCTACCTGCTCTATTATTTGGTAGGGCGTGTTTTCAAATGGCCGTAGCCAATGCCCTACCATTGCCCATAAGGACCAGGCTTGTTTGTTGGTTGGCCGCTCAGGGTCCAACCTCCATGTTTTATTTTATTCACCTGCCAGTCTGGGGCACCCCTAGGTGGTAAATGGGGCTTTGGTTTCAGGGAGGCAGGCACTCTCCCCAAGAGAGCATACTGAGTCCCTTTGCCTCCCCCTCCAGGGCAGCCCAATTCTGTGAGCCCCACCCGCACACCCTGGCCACTCCAGATGGGCTAGTTATGAGTGCCGGAGCGGAGCCCGCACCGGTCACGCCAACCACGGGCACCCTCCCCGCCTGAATACTCGCCCCGCACGCCCCACCTGGGTATATTGCAGGTCCTGTCCCCTTCTCTCGGGACTTCTCCATCCTGCCGGCTACGCCACTGTCACAAGAACGAGACATGGACAGATAAAGAGTTGGGGCAGCCACCCATATATTGTGGTATCCTGGCTGCAAAAGTCGTTTTTCTTCTCAAACACAAAGCACTGAACTGCATACAACCGAGTCCAAAACAAGACTGAGGAAACAAAGGAAAAGGGGCAGGTTTTAAAGGGGAGACAGGAAGTGAGGTCATATGGATCTGGCACGTGGTCTTCCACCATTGGCTTGAGCGGAGGTGACATCAGAGGGACTGGAGCTGGTGTGGCCGACTTCCATTGGCTCAGTCCCGAAGTGATGTCAGGAGATCCAGGTGAAATCCCCGGGATGGTCTACAGGCAAGGGAGAAAAGAGTCAGTGCACTCTGCCACACCCCGCATGCCTCCGAACTGCCTTCACTCAAGCCCTTTAGCTGCCTCCCATGCGCACGTGTGTGACAGTGTCTATATGTGTGTGTATAGGTTTGGTCACTGAGTGCAAGGGAAAAATAATAAATTATAGTCTATAAGTTATTAAACAGTAAAACATTAACGTTTTAAGAAGTACAGGTACATTGAAATTACATTTTCTATGTGAACGCTCAAATTTGTGCCTCTGGTAATGTGCCTTACCGCATTTAAAGAAAATTAGTTTTGTGTCCTCTGCAGTGTTAAGAGAGAAAGGCTTTGGTTTGGGATAAAAGGAAAAAAGGTGCAAAGAAAGGAAAGTTGCCTTTTTCTTTTATATAGTATAGAGAGATGTGTTCGCTGACGTTATGATCGCCTTTTGGGAACAGTCGCGGTGGGTCTTGTGTAGACTGGTGAGACGTCCCCGCCATTAATCGGCTGTGATGGCACTGTCAGTCCTCCACTCGTGTGCGTGTTTTCATAATCCGAGCTGAGGACCTCATAATCGTATACGTGCCAAAGAAAGTGTGAATCGCTTAATATTATTTTGCCGTGGTGTAGAAAAGGGGTCCCGTGTTTGCACTTGTCTGGGCTATAGCGCAGGGGGAGGATGACAAAAATTAAAAGTGCTCACTTTGACTTAAGGCAGAAGCGCAGTCAGCGTCTCAAAGGCCGGCACAGCTATGCATGCGCTGGCTGCTCGACTTTTGCTGGGCAGGAGACCCCAGGTTTTGTAGACACGTTTATGATATCAAAAGTCTCAGCGCTTTTGGAGGTCATTCATATATTATATATATAGCAAAATACCCGCTACTAGCAGAGAAGTAGTGTGTTAAAGAAGTAATGAAAAAGAAAAGGAAACATTTTAATAATAACGTAACATGATTGACATTGTCATGAGTGTTGCTGTCATATATATGCCTGCCTAAATAAGTCACCCTCGCTTTGCTCTTACTTTTTTACCGTTCATTTAATCATGGCTAGTGGCGGAAAAATTATAAAATGGAAGGAGGATGGCTTTACCAAAACAATTATTGATGGCTTAATCGATTATTCATAAAGCTTGAATTGGTGATGTTTTTCTGTGTTAACCTCATATTTTTTCATACTTCTTCTCAAACTAAGGTGGTGCGAGGGTAAAATGAATCGGGATGCGCTGATCAATGTAATCGGTGTACCAGGAAATCATGCATTGACAAAAGCTCCCCTTTGCTTGTAATGCAAAGTGTGATTAAATGCATTATTTTTTACGCTTATGGAGCACATGCATCAAGCTTCTCAGCTGTGCTTGTGCTAAGAAAAGGAAAGATTTTAAAAATAGCGTAACACGATTGTCAATGTGACCTTTTGTAAGTAGTGCCTGGAGGATTCAGTGTGTAGAAACTCTAGAGACAGCGTGTGTATTAACTTGTGGATTTTTCTGTGAGTATTTGGTGGCAGTCTGACGGTTGCTTCGTAGACGGCGTTAGCTGGAGTTCAGCTCAGAGCGAAATGAGATGAATGGGAGGGGAGATGATGACGTGACTCCCCCACCCGCCTTAACTGTCAATCCCCCACAAACAGTCTCTCAGAATTTGCATAAGCACACCCCTTCACCTACAATTTTAACTTAGTTACAAAGTGATCAAAACTCTCGTTTATATCCTGCGTCCTCTCATTAAACTTGTATCCCGCATTACCTGTGGGCATGTGAAACGCCAGCGTAGCCTGTCTATGAACTTAATTTAAAGTTTAGGTTTACACCTTGCTTTCTTTCCGAGGTAGCAACACTCATGAATATGGTAGTATATGTCACTCGCTCGCTTCTTATTGTTTTTCGCTGCCTTCTCAATTATATAATGCATGTTTTCTTAAGCGCTTTTTGGAGGTCTTCCTGGTTTTCTGCGCACTGCGTTGACAGTCAGTTCACGTGATTACGTGGGAGGCGTGATGATGTCACACGAAACTCCGCCCACCACGTCTTTCCAGCTCAACTCCATTACAGTTAATGTAATGAAAAATACCTTCCAGTTTTGACCATTAGGCGTAGAATTTCGAAATGAAACCTGCCCAACTTTTGTAAGTAAGCTGTAAGGAATGAGCCTGCCAAATTTCAGCCTTCTACCTACACGGGAAGTTGGAGAATTAGTGATGAGTGAGTGAGTGAGTGAGTGAGTGAGTGAGTGAGTGAATGAGTGAGTGAGTGAGTGAGGGCTTTGCCTTTTATTAGTATAGATTTATTTAAAGAACTTCTGTAAAAAGCTCTATCTGCCCCTTGGGACAAATAAAGTTCAGTCTGTCAGTCTGTGGAAATTAGCTGACGTGAGAGAACAGCCAGGCCGGGAGGAGTAGGATGTGGAAGAGTTTGGCGTCAAACATTGGTTAACAAATGTTAAGGGGACGTTCAGTTACTTATGCAACAGGGCAGCCTCCTCGGTGGCAAACTATGCACAGGCCAGGAATACGCAGCGAAAACGAACAACACCAAGAAACGTTTTGCAAGAGGTAGGTGAGTGGGCTGCTTGCCTGTTTCTCTGTCCTCATGTCATGCGCAGTATTAGCACTGCTGCTTTGTAGTAAGGAGATTGTGGATTCACTTCCTGGGTCCTCCCTGTGTGGTGAGCGCTTTGAGAAGTGAGAAAAGTGTTTTATAATGTAAAGAATTATTATTATTATTATTATTATGTTAACATGTATCCACAAGACTCTCCAATAAATATATTTTAGGTACACCATTTTTGTCAGAAAATACATTGTAAAAAAAGACTGCAGTGTACCAGCCATAGATGGTAATGCTGGGAAACATCAGAAAAGATCACTTTCAGCACATCCCGTTCGCAGATATACATTTCCAGACAATTTCTTTTCAGGCTCAGTCAGATTCAAACAAGAGTTCAAAGAAGAGATTGCCAGCCATAATGTTAGTGACTCCTTAGATGAAGTCATTAGTCTTCATCTTGGTTACATGACAAAAAGCAGGAAAGAGAAACTTTTAAGACACAGCCATGGGTTCATATTTAATTTACAAAGACTAACATATTACTGAATAAATGTGTTTTTATTGGGATGGCTCTGGCCACAGGGTAGGTTTCTTTTCCAATCTTCAGGAAGAGTATAATGCCCACCCTATATTATAGCAGGTGGGCCGAGAAAATGCACCTAAAACTTTTTATGGGAATAGTTTGACTTGTTCCAGTAATGATTTTAAGGCATTAATGGACTCTGGGGCTGCAGACGACTGTATAATTTCAGACCTTCTGATAGAACTTCAGGTGTGCAAAAAAAAAAAAAAATGGTAACAGAATTTTAGAATTTCAAACCCTGGTACTTGTCACACAGACCAGCGGCCACATTTTCAAAAATGTTCATTCTTTTATATAAAGCTCTACCCCACAGCTGACTTTGAGGTATCTGTTGATCAAACAATACAATCACCATATAAACTGGAAAAAGTGGGAGATATAATCCCTCCAGTATGTCCTGGGTCTGCCCTGTGGCCTTCTCCCAGTTGGATATGCCCGGAACACCGACCCCCAGGTAGGCATGCAGGGGGCATCAGAACACCTCAACTGACTCCTCTCAATGCGGAGGAGCAGCGACTCTACTCCGAGTCTCTCCCGTCTCTCTCTTGTAGGCCCACCACCTGGAAGAGAGGCCATAGGGGTCGGGTGCAATGTGATATGGGTGCCGTTCCGACCCTTGGCTGCTGAAACTGGCTCTTGGGACATGGAATATGTTGGATGCATACTTCTTAAAGTGACTTTTGGCAGTCTGTCTGCAATCAGAACATTTTAATTAAAAAAACCATTCAAAAATGTGTTTGGACTCCTAAAGCACAATAATCTGTTAAAATGTTGGCCACTGCCACCGCTGTCCACATATGACACTCTTATCAGAAGTGCAGATTAACACACCAAGTCTCAGGGTTCAGGCAGTTCCCTCTTGTTGCATCCATGGCACAGGAAAAGGTCACCCATGTGATAATAATTCAACAAAGTTATCACCTACCGAAAAGAATTCTAGTGACCTACTAGCCCTCAAAGACTGACAAGAATGGTACGATTCCATTTGCTGGAGAAGGTCGAGTATCTGCTTATTATGTTCATTGATCACAAAAATGTAACATCAATCAAACAGACAAGACAGGCAAAATAACCCTTATTTTTATGCTGTTTTAACTTGATTATTTTGTATCCCACATGAAAAATGTTTGGCAGCTACTATGGTAGATTACTCAGATGATGTGGTGAAAGCAGTAAGTTCAGCCTCTTCTTCTCAAGCTGTGCCTGAGAATTTATGAAATTGAGCTTTGTTCTTTTCAGACCAGGTTAAGTAGTATACATATCTAGTATCAGCTGGAGGAGCTGGTGAAACAATCCCTCTGGTGGGAAACTGTGTATCAAAAAAATCTGAATTATGTGTTGGTTGAGAAACTTGTAATTTGGCCAGCGTGAGTCTGGGTTCACCTGTGGGTCTTTTACAACCTCTTCCTTCTCCTAAATGTCAATGGAAGGAGATAACTTTGGATTTTCTAACTGACTGACGTGAGCTGCTTGGATTGCTTTTCAAAGAGTAGTCATTTTATACATCTGAAGAAAAAAAAACAAAAACACCAATCTAAGGAACTTTCTGAATGTTTGTTTCACTTGAGAAATTGATCCTTATAAGGTTTTCTTTAAACCATAATTTCAAAATGGGTGCCACAATTCATCTCAAGATTTTGCTGTTGCATTTGCCTGTCGGTATCCAGGCTAATCACTCAAATGGCTGTAACGATTACCCGAAGCTTAAAGAGGGCAATGCTACATTAACGATAAACTTGTTGAGCTCTTTGAAGCACTTTGGACCTGGCTGTTGAGCCACTTCTCCTCTCAAACTTATTATCAAGCAAAGACAGAAACAAAAGGACACATTTATGGAACAACACAAGAGAAAATTTTACATACATAGATATATTTTAACTAAACAAGTACACACGTTTACTTACTACCACAGCAAAAACAACATAATGTCCCCTTTAACTGTCCCTAAAGCAAATGCCTGTCCACTAACAGACACTCCCTAGTACACAACAAATTCCCATTTTTCGTCAGAAATATATATATATATATATATATATATATATATATACACATACTAGGTGGCTTCACTCGGCCACCACCGTGTTTGGTTTACTGGATATACAATTTAAAGAGATTTCATGGGAATTATTACATATGCATTATTTTCACTTTTACTTTAAAAGTTTTGTAAAAACAATACTTGTCTTTATTTCCAGCCCCGGACGTGGTTAAATCTTTCTCGCAGGACATATAACGCTGCTCATGTTGGTGGGTTTGGAGGTGCCTGAACGGATGCCATCAGATCATCTGCTGGCTTGTTGCTGCGTGTTCTGCTTGTCGTTGTTTTAAGAGCTCTGAACACATGAAGCATGTCTGCCAACAGCAATCCAACAACTGCTAGGTTAGATGTCCGTAAACTTGTTTTAAATGTTGCCTCAATGCCTTGTCTTGTGAGACATTAAAGTGTCTCTTGCAGTACGTCAAATTGTCTTCCGAGAAGATCATGTCTCGTCTCCCAAGATTTTTTTTTTTTTTTTATATACTAGAGAGATACATACATAAATAAATATACACAAAACTGTCAATGTGACTTGAAGAAACAAAAAAGACATCCCTGTTCAGGTGAGGCACATATATATACACAAATACACAAATCCAGTCCAAAGGGTTATTGTCCATGAAAAAAGAAGAACCATGAGAAGATGGCAATCAGATTGGGACAAATCGAGGGAAGATGGATGACGACGCTCCCGAGATCTCACCCTCCAAAATTGGCAATCCAAAGCTTAGGGACATTCTTAAGAAAAAAAAAAAAAGGCGTTCAGTGGCCACCTCACAAACCTTGTCCCAGCCCTGGGGTAAGACATGTCTACTTTTTTTCCTCAGCATCGATAGTGTCCGTCCTATTTCCCTTGCAGTGCAAGGCGACTATTCCTCCTGATCACTTCCTTCTTGCCGGTTTTAATTTCGCCGCTCCGACCCTTCATTGGCTGTCCACCAGAACAGTTTTTTTTTTTGTCAGGCCTTCTAGGTCCCGCCCATGAAGGCAATGCCGACAATCACTGCCTTGCAACTCCCAAACCTGACCTGCTCCACCTGAATCTGAGAGGAAGTCCTCCAGCAGTGATGAAGAGCACACAAAAGACAGACAAGATACGATACAAAACACAGAGGTAAAACACTTCAATACACTCCTTATGTGGCAGTGCTACATGGTCACCATCCTGAGGGCAGTGCACCAACATAATGGGATGAATCAGGAACTGGAGAACAACCTCAGGTGGACTGTAAACTCTTTTCACTTTAACTGGAATCCCAGTTTAGCACTAGCTGAATATTCTAGAAATACTTTAATAAATGTGTCCATTAGCGTGTCTCCATTTGATTGTCCAGAACGCTTTAAACAAGCATGAGTTAGTTCTGCAGCACCTATCTGACTAGTTTATGAAATGACTGGAAGTTGATCAGATTGATGACTTGAACATCTATATGGAGTAGTTTGCTAAACATAAAAGGCTTACTATACAGCACATGTGTCTAAGGGTTGTGTCCCAAAACCAAGCTCCAAGCTACAGTATGTTGCCTCATAGACCACTATGGAGTTCCATCACTTATAAATTAGCATCAAAGATTCATCCTTCATTCCAAGTTTCTTGTTTGCCATACTAGTTTATAATAGTCAAAGTCCACTTCTACTATTGGAGTAGAGGACAAAGAGGAGGTTGAAGATTTTTGGACTTTCAAAGACATGGTCTGAAGCTGTTCTGTTTGGTATACTGGTGTGGTTATGGACTAGAGAACCATCCTTGGATTCCTTATGAAGATATCTACACACCACAATTACTGCAGCAAGCTCACCTGCATTATTTGGGAAAGTCCTATCGGCTCGCACTGGAAGCAGCGCCACTTCTTGATTATGAGGCATTTAGTTCATGCAGAATTAATTTCTGTTTGCTTTATTTTGTTTGTTTTTGAATATTATTATATTTTAGGGTTTTTGTGATGTCAGTGGGTTGCCATTTTGTCCCATGATAGGCACTTTCAGTGTTTTTTTTTCCCTGCATGGTCACAGTCATGGTGATGCTGCCTTTTATAGTGGTGGGCCTGTGTAGTTGGGGTTGAAGGTTCTTAGGTGCTTTTAGGACTTCCTTGCATGTTTTTTTCCACTTTGATTTTTGGAACTCATTGTTGGCTAGACTTCACATGCTTTTCATTTTCCTGTTTTGACCATTGCCTGTTTATTTTTTGGTCGCCCAGTCCTGCTTTGATCTGCCTCTGGACATTCCTTTTACCACCTCAGGCATAGCAGAATGTGGCGCAGCATCTAGAAAACATGGGAGTATCCAACAGGGAGAACGATCTTTCTAGCCATCATCAATCGCACATTTCTGGAGACTGTTAAGTTGTACATGTCTTGTGTCCTGTTTGCTTTAAATTTTGAAGATTTTATCACAAATGATGCAGTGTTTGTCATTATTGCCTTTTATTAGAAAAGGTTGGTTTGCAAAATATGGTTTCTCTTTTTCAGAATGAACAGTGTTTACCTCTTTGTATGCTGCAGTTCATTTTGCCTTCTGCCCTTTTTCAAAGCTCAGTTAGGTTTTTTGATTTCACGCCTGCACGGTTACAACTGGCTTGTCTAATTCTTTGATTTTACAAACCAGTTCTATTGTGAGGCTGACCCTGCTCATCTGGATGTTCTTTTGAACAGACCTTGAAATAACCACAATGAAAAAGAGCCAGTCGCCAGTCGCTTTTCCCGTCATATTCCTCTTAAGCAGAGCATTGCTGGCAAATCCTTCAGTTTTTTAAAAATGAACTGCAAGAAATGAGGTCGATTGAAAGGACCCGAAGGACGTCGTTTAGCAGAAGGAGTTTGCTTACTGTAGCATCGTAACTGGAGATTTTCTTTCTTTTTTTTTTTTTCTTTTTTCATTTTATTTTCACGTCTGAACCATTAGGCTGAAAGGCCCAGCTAGACGTGTGTTTCACTTCAGGGTGATTTGTGTGATTTAAAGGGGCTTCTATTTGGCGTCTTCTACACACCAGTCACCGTCAACAGCACAGAGAACACACATGGCAAGAGTCTCGGAAACAAATCATTTCCAGCTTTGCTTTGTTGTCACAGAAGGTGTGCTGTTTGAAGCCACAGAGCAAGTTGTGCAAAGCTGTCAGGAACGCCGGGTCAGTGGCAGTGAGCGCTCGGCTGGAGAGAACTTTGATGCTGGTCAGGTCAGTTATTTCTTCACAAACATGGTGATGGATGCATTGGCCACATGAAATTATGTTCTGAACGGAACAGTTGGGACCCAATTGTTAAAAAGTCACACGTGATTTGAATTAAAGAAATAGCACAAGACCTCATGGAGGAGGGCAGAGAGAGTGTGCTGCCCGGCCATTGGTGTGGCAGCTGCTGCGCTGTTGCTCTTTTATTGTTGTTCTGTTTTAAAGACTGTAGGAGATGTTCAGAACTTAATGTACGATTGTGCTTGGGGGAGCAATTGGTTGGTTGCTTTATTCGATTATTCTTGATTATTTTTGTGATCACAGGTACATAGTACGTTCACTAGTACTGTATATGATTTGTTTGCTGTGTTTTTTCCTGTTTGTTAAACGATTCCCCTTGCCAACTGTGATCATGGTTAGAACCGGCTGTAATAAATAATTGTATTTTGTTTTCTGGTGCGCCTTTTGTTCATTCATTCATTTGAAAGGGACCTGGATTAATTAGGTAATTCAGCACGAACATGGGCACAAAAAGTTTAGCGTTTCTATACATTTATAAAAAAACTTTGGCAGGCCTGGGATTTACAATGGACCCCAAGGGGCGTGGGGCTCCACCTGAAAACAACAGCATAAATACTTACAGAAGACATCCATTATTCCAACTATGACAGTTGCTGAGTATTAATCCACAGCTTGTGACTTCATGCACACTGTAAATTAGCTTAGACATGTCAACCCAGACCAGATATTCAAGCAGTTGTGGATTAAGCGGCAGAGAAAGACAAATAAAAAATAAAACAGGATTTTTGTGTTCAAAATTTCAATATATTTTCTCCATCCCTGGTGCATCCCCCACACAGATTCACAGGGTCCTATGAGCAAAGCACAACTTCTAGTTGCCCCCAAACATGCACCCACCAAGTCCTGAAAAGGTTTCCAACCAATTACTTGATAAATGCCCAAATAACATTCGAGAAGTTGATACACGCTCCATTTTAACATTACAGTAAAACTGCCGAGTAACATTCCTGCGATCTCGACGCCATCTTTGGATAACATTAGTGTTTGCTGGGATTGAAACAGGCTGAGTGTCGAGGAGGTACCATTGTGGTGTCCTCCAGGTCTGACATGACAGCTCTCACAGTATCCGTTATATTCAGTTGTGCTCATGCTCTGCTGTGAAGGTTACACCGTGAGGAGACATTCGTTAGGAAAACTGTCCAGACTCGGACATTGCATTGGTGCCTGTTGGATTAATTTGGTTATTAGGAAAAGCTGGGTGCACACTGAGCAATCAATTGTTAAATCTGTCATCGAGAAATGAGATCGAGTGACAATTATGCCTCAGACAGGACTCTACTAATATGGAGCTGGCGTCGTCACTACTCTCCATATACAAATTTCTGGGCCTTGTAGTGAATAACATTTACAATTGTGACTGCAACACTCATTTTGATTAAACACAGTTTAACAGTGGCCTTTTTTCATTACATTTCACAAGGGCGTACATTTCCCCCATGTTCTGTCCTTTTAAATTTAAAGGAATGTGTAGCAGCATGTCCTTAACTGAGCGAGGGCAAGACATCAGTTACCAGCACACTCTCCTCTTGATGGGCTATCAGACGGCCAAGCTGAGCAAACCAAAGAAAAACAGGAAACCAAAACAAGTCTAGCTGTGGGTTACTTCAACTTGGGACGGATCTTGTTCCACTGTTCAGCGAGGCAGCACTTACTGTAGACGTAAGATCATCTTCTTCTAGTACTGTCCTACGTGGCCTGGTCTTGTTCTGCTGTCAGTGCCATCTCAGGTACACTGCAACTGACCCACAGGGTCTACAAGCACATCATGCCAGAAAACAACTGAAATCCTCTAGAATAAACGGATGACGTCGGTGCACTCTGAAACGAGTAAAAATCCATCTATTCCACAAGCTGGGGATACATTTTGAATTTGGACAATACTAACAAATCCCAGAAATCGCCATAGTCAAAAAATGCAAGACATAAAATGTTGCCAAGAATTCTCACATAACCCTGGAACAAGATGGTCTCCCTTACCTTGGCGGAGGTCAGTGTTCTTGACTTTACCATCCGAAAGACGCAAAGCCAGGGGTGGGCAAAGTCGTTCCTGGGGGGCTACAGTGGCTGCAGGTTTTTGTTCCAACCAAGTTGCTTAATAAGAAGCCCTTATTGCTCAAGCAACGCTTCTGCTTCACTTTAGTTGTCTCGCTCGTTAAGATTTTGAACCCTAATTAATTTGTTTAGTCTTAAACAGCTGTATTCTCATTTTTTATTTGCTCCTTATTAACAACTAGCAAAATACCCGCGCTTCGCAGCGGAGAAGTAGTGTGTTAAAGAAGTAATGAAAAATGAAAGGAAACATTTTGAAAATAACGTAACATGATTGTCAATGTAATTGTTTTGTCACTGTTATGAGTGTTGCTGTCACATATATATATATATATGTGTGTATGTATATATATATATATATATATAAATATATATATATACACATACATATATATATATATATATATATATATATAGCTCTCTACATATACATATATACTATATATATATATACACATATATATATATATATATATATATATATATATATATATATATATATATATATATAATATATATATAGCAAAATACCTGGGCTTCGCAACGGCGAAGTACTGCCTTAAAAATTTTATTAAGAAGAAATTTAAACCTTTTTAAACTGAGGGAAAATATACCAATAATTATTTGTTAAGGATCTCTTTGTATACCACATTTTAAGTTCGGCCCTCCGGTTGTAATATGACCAAGCTGTGCGCTGAGCTTACTCTTGAGCATGCAACGTACAGTTGGCCATGTGAACAGTAATCTTGTCTCAAATCTCACAGCTTGGATTGCTGCTGTCATAATCGGTTTGAGTTTCATGGTTTGTTTCAATTACAACAGTATTTGCAGGACTTGTGTTGAAGAGACATTCGGTATCTGTCAAGCGTTGCAAGTATTAAAAAGATTTACAACTGTGAATCTAAGATGTTTAAGAGGCATTGGTGATTGTCGAAAGGTGTAAAATATTTGGCCATTTAAGTACACTTGAAAGCGACAACCGAACAATTCAGCGGCAGCCATCAACTCACATGCAGAACCATAGGTGAAGGGCTTAAGCATTTCACTCTTATAGTGCTCCTGTGTAGTATAATTATCTCCTGTACCGTCATCAGTCCACACCTTGAACCTGTCCCAGTCATTCAATATATAAGACACAATGTTCCTCCGGATATCAAGAGTGAGCCTTATATTGCCGTGCAATATGTAACACAGAGAATTGAAAAGGCAGGTGCCATCTCTGGGCATGGAAACCACTTTCGGTAAGTGACAGTTCTTTGATCGATGGTGATCATCTCGATAGACATGGTAATAGGGGTTGGAATGATAAAGAAAATGGGTATCTGAACAATGTAAAGTAAGTCTAAAATACCTACACAATAACTATAATCGTAATAAATGAACAATAAAACAGCGGAGAAGCCGTGGATTAAATAAAAAGGCTGTAGTTATCAGCAGGGAGGCGTGAATCCGTGGCAAAGCAAGGAAGGGAATGTAGAGACTGGAGCGACGGACGGCCTTCTATTGGCAGGCAGCGAACAACGTGAGCAGGTGCAGGGAAGCCGCCTACCAAATTTCGTGAAGATGGCGCCATGAATAAGAAAGTTCAACATGGCGGACGTTGTTGACCGTTATGACCATTATGCATAGAATTTCGAAATGAAACCTGCTTAACTTTTGTAAGTAAGCTGTAAGGAATGAGCCTGTGAAATTTCAGCCTTCTACCTACACGGGAAGTTGGAGAATTAGTGACGTTTGGAAAACTCAATATGGTGGCCGACAGTGGCGTCATACCACCGAAATAAGTACGTACATCGGTTTCGGTTAGCGCAGGGAAGCCACCTACCAAATTTCGTGAAGATGGGGTCAGCCTTCTACCTACACGGGAAGTTGGAGAATTAGTGATGAGTGAGTGAGTGAGTGAGTGAGTGTGTGAGTTTTTGCCTTTTATTAGTATAGATAAATTGAAAATGACAAAAGAAACCAGCAGTTTTCCATTTACGCCTGTGTGTATTTATCGTGCACTATTGGGTTTAATTAAATACTTGGAAGGAAAGTGAAGAGAAAAAAAAAAGTGAAGGACTGGGAATTACTCATCCATCTTAGTCTTCATAGAAAGGAATAAAAAAATCCAGGATATGAGATATGACCCGACATAGCAGAGTTAAAGCACTAAACAAGCTGTGTAATTAAATTATTGGCAATAATTGTTTTCTAATTAACCAACTGGGTTGGAACAAAAACCTGCAGTGAGTGCGGCCCTCCAGGACTGACTTTGCCCACCATGCACAAAGTTAAAAATCACGTGGTATCAAGCTGAACTCCACTGCTTAATAATAATAATAATAATAACAACCCAGGTGCTCACCTCATGTTTGTCCAGAATATATCGAGCAATCTTCAGGCGTTCTGTAACAACGGCCTATAAAAAGTCAGCCAGCACTGAATTCCACCGTAAACTTCAAATCAGACCTCATGCATGGTGGTTGTAGGGTTACTGTTTGGAAATACATCAAGACCTGGAAGATCTGCCTACTGTGTAGGAACACAGGGACTTTTGGCTCTGCCTTCCTGTGGTATCCTCTGGGGAATGTGAGGCCAGTTGTCTGTGAACTAAAGACCATTAACACAGTAGCAAATCCACATGGGGTCAGCAAAAGATTTGGAGCCTGAACTATTAAGACAAACACAAGCAAAGCCAAAGAGGCCACATAACAAACGCTTCTACTTTGGTTACTTTATGCTACTCAATAAAATGGTTCGCTTTACTTGTACAACCGCTTCCAATGTTTTCATCAGGTGGCACTGCAAGTTTACGAGAAGTAGCCCTTCACACTGAGGAACATTGGGGGCATTCCCAGGGGGACCGTGGATGTGCTATCTTTTGAATTCACACTTTCATAAAGGAGCTTTTGCAGCTCATGCAGAATTGTGTGCGGCAGAAGTGAAGATGGTCACCAGTTTTCCATGCTGCTTTTCCCTAACTGACTGCCACAAAAATCAAAGCAACTCAGCTTCCTATTAGCTGGCTCTGTGAGCTTCTTACTTCACGTATACAATATTTGTTTGGCTGTTGGTGTCTGAGCATCACCGTGACTCCACTGTTTCAATGGTCACTTAACTGATGCATCCAGGATTCATTGCCAGTTTTGAAACATCTTCAACATCATTTCTCTATTTGCTTATCCCAATGAAGGTCACAGTAGCCACAAACATACCTAGGCAGATCAGGTCACCCTATTATCAGTAGTTTCTTCCAACACATACTGGGCAGTTACCAGATGTTCCAAGCCCAGCTAAAAGAAGAAAATCCCCCCACTATGGCTATCCATGGGTCCTCTCCATGTGGGCCATGCCTTGAACATCTACTGCTGGAGGCAACTTGGGGCTATCGTAACTAAATACCCAAACCACCCCACTGAATCCTTTTGATCTAGTGAATCAGAGACTCAACTACAGGGGTTTACAAAGTCAGTTCTGGGGGCCAATAGTGGCTGCATGGTTTTGTTCCAAATCCATTGTTTAATTACAAAAGAGTAATTGCCTATAACAGACCTTACTTTATTTAATGACTTGTGTGGCATATGGCCAGCTTGTCATCCCGGCCAATACCCCGAGGCCGCCAGATGGAGCCCTCCCTGCAGTATAGAGGTGCCCCGAAGACCAGCAGGCAGTCATGGACTATGTAGTTTTTAAACACGACCCTGCTGTATACCACAGGGGCCACAAGAGGCAGCTGCAGGGAGGACCGAAGACTCATTTGTGCCCTATAACCCAGACGTGCGTCAAAGGAAGAGCGCCGTGCTTCCGGGGTGAGAAGAAGGACTCGTATCTGACCCGGAAGTGATAAAGAATCACGTGGACTAGGGACTGGGAACACTTCCAGGTCAGGAAAGATAAAAGGACTGTGGAAGCTCCCAGACGGCGAACTGAACTGGGTGGAAGGGTGGCAATGTGTCTGGGAGTCGGAGGATTGGTTTATTGTGTTTATTATTGTATGGTATAGGAGTATAGTGGAGGAGAGGGTGCTTTGTGCACTGTGGCATAAAAATAAAGTCGATTATTGGACTTTTACCTGATGTCTGGAGTCTTGGACAGGGCTTCAAGGGAGCGATACAGCCCTAATCTGTCACACTTGTTAGTGTTTTTATTCTGCCATGACAGGTTATTTTGACAGTAGATTTTTTATTTCTTTCCCAAGATGATATCTAAATGACTTGTAGACTGCAGCGGATTTGTAATTCTCAGTCCTTCACTTGTTTCTCTTTTTCGTCACAAATATTTTACTAAATCACAGTGTTCACACTGAATACACACAGGTGAAAACAGAGACAAGTTAGACGGAGAGCTGGTGGTTCATCTGTCATGTACATCTTATTACTGATAAGAAGCCATTAAAACCATGCAGCTGTTTTAAGACTAAAATAATAATTGAAGGGTGGAGAATCTTAATCGTCTTGACCAATAAGTGCTTTCAACAGCAATAATGACTTCTCATTAAGAAACAGGTTGGAACAAAGACTACGGGCCTCCAGGACTGACTTTGCATGGAGAGTGTGCCCTGCAACCCTGAACAGGAACGTCATTTTGTCCACGAGTTCTTGAGGTCTCTTTCTTCCACTCACTACCAGAGCTCATAACCACAGAAGAGGATGGGGATGTAGGATGATGAGCAAGCTGAGAGCTTCATCTGTGGGTTTTTGAACCTCCTCCACCACCAACGTCCAGTACAATACCCAAAACAAATGTGTCGGCATTGTGATCCCCTCCAATAGTGAGGAAGTTCAACTGTACCACAGGGCAGCTGCTTACTCTTTACCTGAAAGGGGAGGACTGTGACCTCAGATCTGGAGGAGCCTCATCATAACCACAGCCACTCACATTCAAACCACCCAAGCTACAAGTTTTTCAAACAAACACCAGAGATAGGAGTTAAGAGGACAATATCACTTGAAAACTGCAGATATAATCCTTAGGCTCCAATCCTGGAATGTGCCTTGAGGTCTGTCCATGAACAGCTGCCGCAGCAGAGACAAAACACAATCCTCCTAGAATCCCAACGCCCATACAGAACAGACTCACCTTAATATCAAGTAAGCAAATCCTGGTGCTGGGTGCTAGGCAGCAGTGCCCTGCCAGCCCATACTCTGGAGGCACCTTTCACAAGGTAGCATTGGTCCACAGTCCAAATCCACACGTGTAATTTGAATGAGCACATTTAGACACGACTGTAAACTTCATATAACAAATCAAACATCTGTGTAAAGATAAAGAGTTAAATTTCAGTAATGCAGCAGAACACAACCCTCATGAATCCTCCTAGACCTGAGGTTTAAATTTCTAAAAGTGTCTCCTTTCCTGTACCTTGGCATAGGCTGTCCCAGTGAGGCCGACTACTGTGGTACTTCGATGGCTCTTGTGTCTCTTTTAAAAATGCAAATCACCATTGCTGTCTGAGATGACCAGACACCAGCTTTCTTGTCACTTTAGGTTTGAGTTTGTCAGATTCTTCCCCTTTGAGTTCCACAAACCAGACTGCCATGTTGTTCGACTACACGTTTGTTCTTCTTCCTGTCAGCACCATGTTTGATTAAAGTAATCCCTGACAAGACCTTCATTGACCACATGTCCATGTTCCAAAAACATGTTCATTCTAGTTAGCTGACAACTGTTACATTCGTTATATTATGTAGCCCAAAAAGCAGAGAAAGATGACAAGAGGCTCCCAGAAACTGGCTTATTTAAATAAAAAAAAATAAAAAAAAGGTGAGTTCACAGTTTTGAGTTTTGTCTTCATTTTTCACTCAACTTTTAGATTTGCCTTTATATTAATTAACAAAAATAAGATACAAAAACAAGCAATTGACCGGTTATGTTCAGATCAGATCAGGCCATTGCTTCCACTTATGCCCCACCGGGCACCTCAGTTTTTCTCTGCTCAATGTTGAAGTCTGCAGGTATGACCACTGCACCAGTATGTGGACTATTTCAACAGTCACTCTTTATATTTGTTTAAGGCGTAAATGCAAACCACCTGCAATGTTTTTTCTCTCTCTGCACCATAAGATGCAACACAATAAACTCCAACTGTACGTCCCCCAGCAGGAGGTCATGTCAGTGTCCCCACATCCATACAGAGCCTGTCCTGCAGGGCCATCCTTGTTCAGTGCTCTTCTTGAACGCGTTGTGTTGTCCTGTGAGGCGCCTGCCACACAAGCTGTTGACTCCTGGGAACTTGTCTTTCCATTCTGTTGTGGCTTTAGGTCTGCCAGACCAGTTCTTGTCAGAGTTTCCTTCATTTTCTAAGTTGATGCCGCAGGAAACGGACTGCACTGACAACTTGGCTTTCCTTGCAGTTTCTTTAACTATGAACTGCACCTGCTTTTGTGTCGCACATTGTCAAGATTCACCATTGGATTCAGTAGGAATGAGTCACACACAGTTTGTGAAGAGTCTTCCAATATGTTGCTGCTGGCATTTTAGAGTTTAGTTTTGATGACAAGGACAAGATTGGGTTGTGATAAAAAAAAGTTTAAGAACCAACTGTTCTAAAAGAAAAAGCTACAGGGGTTTAATGGTCTGTCTGCCTGCCTTTGCTGATTTTTCTCACCATTATTAATAGCAATATAAAGTGCAAGACGGGCGGCATGGTGGCACAGTGGTAGCACTGCTGCCTCGCAGTTAGGAGACACGGATTTGCTTCTCGGGTCCTCCCTGCGTGGAGTTTGCATGTTCTCCCTGTGCCTGCGTGGGCTTCCTCCCCCAGTCCAGAGACATGCAGGTTGGGTGCACTGGTGATTCTAAATTGGGCCTAGTGTGTGCTTGGTGTGTCTGTGTGTGCCCAACGGTGGGTTGACAAACTGCCCGGGATTAGTTCCTGCCTTGTGCCCTGTGTTGGCTGGGATTGGCTCCAGCAGACCCCTGTGACCCTGTGTTCGCATTCAGCGGGTTGGAAAATGGATGGATGAAGTGCAACATTGTCCACATGATACGCTGGAGAGTGTAGACAGAGGGTTTGCAAGTAATAACACTGGGACACCTGCAGACTTAACTACTTGAACTTCCAAAGCTGCAAAAAATCTGAAAGTTGTCCACCCATTACTTACCACCTGAAAAAAGGAATTTTTGGAAAACAGAAGATTGCATTATTTTTCTGTTTTTAGTAACCTGAACTTTTTTTTTTAACCTCTGGCAGTTAACTGCTCACTTTTGTACCATTTGAGGTCATTGGATCTTAAACTGCTTAAATTAAATTTGGAAAAATGGAGGTTCTCTACAAATTTATATGCATTTTTCCAGGATGTACTGCGCATGTCTAGCTACTTATCTCTGTTGCTTTCAATTTAAACAAAGCTTGCCAATATCACAGTATCTTCTGTATTTGCATGATGTTGATCAAAATATTTGAAAGGGATCCCCTACAGTTCTGATTTGGAAAGTGGCAAAAGATTAGTTCTTGTGTACTCTAAGTTTTGAATTTGTGCTCTCTTAGGTATGTTTCTTGTTTCTAAACCTGATGCTGAAACCCACAGAAATCAAGCAAAGTGCAACCATTGAGTTTCTTATGCTAGAGAAAAACAAGCCTTCAGGGATTCAATCTTGTCAAGTGAACATTTACCTGGCCCAGTCCCCTTTATGTGCCATAGTCATGACATGGCCTGCTGAATTCCATTATGACAGGATGAGCCAGGGTATGGACAACCTTCAACATCAACAAGACAAGAAAATGTCTCCAACTGGAAAGTAATAGTAACAGAGAGTCAAAAAGTGAACAGTGTGTCAGATGATGGACGCTACATTGTTAAGTTTAGGTATCACTCAGCGGACTCACGACAAATTAAACATGAGCAAGGTCCGTGCACAGTGGGCAACCAGCATGCCAACTCCACAAATCAACCATCACAGCAACCAAATGAGAATCTCGGGCTAATGAATATGACTGAAAGAAATGTAGAAAGCATCACGATGACCCAGAGTCCAAACTACAATCGAAACAATGGAAACGTAGCAATTCTCCAACACAAAACACAGTTTAAGTCCAAATCAGTGCTGCCAATATAATTTTTTTTGATTATGTTGACTCTGCTCACAATATCCAGACTAGATAAGCCACTCTGTGAAACTGTAGATTTGAAAAGATGTCCCACCAACTCTGTCCTAAGGACCTGCTCCCCAATCTGAAAGGCCACCTCCTTGGGACACAATGTTTCAAGAATGGTGACATTAAACTGGCTACACAAGTGGAACAAATCTGTACACGCGAGTAACTGCCTGAAACCTACAGACACATTTCTGTAAAATTCCAAACATTTCTAATAAGCAACACTAATCTTTTACCCATGGAATGAGTTCAAAAAAAGTCAATAATTGACTCTTTAGTAATCAAGAAAAAAATCCAGATCTTCAAATGTGTAAAGATTTTTGTGTTAATAGGTTTTTATTATTTTTTTTCTTCTTAAGAAATTGTTTTCAAAGATCAGAATTAATCGTATCTTGTATTGCCAATTAATTGGGATGAACAGAGAAAGGAAGGGATGCTCCCAAAAACTCAAACAAGCACCAGACACTTGAAGAAGCCTTCAAGCTGGTCAAGAGGAGCCGTCCACTCCTTAATAACTGACCTCTCAACTGAACAGAACGAAATGCCCCCTTGGAAGACACATGATGATCACCAGCCTGCCACCGACATCAGTGTAGTTAACATTTAAGAAAGAGCAAATGGACAGTTAAATGTGAATGCATCTCCCAAACGTACTACTTAGCTAGGAGTCTGCAGTCACTTACTGGCACATTACAGCTCAAACATGTTGTTACCTTTTTACAAGTGGCACTTCTGTCCAGGGTCTGCCTGCCCTTCAGGGACCAACATAGGGACCGCACCTGCAGCAATGTTAAAAACTACACAAATTCACCCTAAGTATACGGGTGGGACGAATCACACTTTAAAATGGTCATGCATATTAGCCATGGATTACATTAAGTGTGATACAGTGGGATGCAAAAGTTTGGGCAACCTTGTTAATAGTCATTATTTTCCTGTATAAATCGTTGGTTGTTACGATAAAAAATGTCAGTTAAATATATCATATAGGAGAGACACACAGTGATATTTGAGAAGTGAAATGAAGTTTATTGGATTTACAGAAAGTGTGCAATAATTGTTCAAACAAAATCAGGCAGGTGCATAAATTTGGGCACCGTTGTCATTTTATTGATTCCAAAACTTTTAGAACTAATTATTGGAACTCAAATTGGCTTGGTAAGCTCAGTGACCCCTGACCTACTTACACGGGTGAATCTTATAATGAGAAAGAGTATTTAAGGGGGTCAATTGTAAGTTTCCCTCCTCCTTTAATTTTCTCTGAAGAGTAGCAACATGGGGGTCACAAAACAACTCTCAAATGACTTGAAGACAAAGATTGTTCACCATCATGGTTTAGGGGAAGGATACAGAAAGCTGTCCCAGAGATTTAAGCTGTCTGTTTACACAGTTAGGAACATATTGAGGAAATGGAAGACCACAGGCTCAGTTCAAGTTAAGGCTCGAAGTGGCAGACCAAGAAAGATTTCGGATAGACAGAAGCGACGAAAGGTGAGAACAGTCAGAGTCAACCCACAGACCAGCACCAAAGACCTACAACATCATCTTGCAGCAGATGGAGTCACTATGCATCGTTCAACCATTCGGCACTTTACACAAGGAGATGCTGTATGCGAGAGTGATGCAGAGGAAGCACAAACAGAGCCGCTTGAGGTATGCTCAAGCACATATGGACAAGCCAGCTTCATTTTGGAATAAGGTGCTGTGGACTGATGAAACTAAAATTGAGTTATTTGGGCATAACAAGGGCGTTATGCATGGAGGAAAAAGAACACAGCATTCCAAGAAAAACACCTGCTACCTACAATAAAATATGGTGGTGGTTCCATCATGCTGTGGGGCTGTGTGGCCAGTGCAGGGACTGGGAATCTTGTCAAAGTTGAGGGACACATGGATTCCACTCAGTATCAGCAGATTCTGGAGACCAATGTCCAGGAATCAGTGACAAAGCTGAAGCTGCGCCAGGGCTGGATCTTTCAACAAGACAACGACCCGAAACACTGCTCAAAATCCACTAAGGCATTCATGCAGAGGAACAAGTACAACATTCTGGAATGGCCATCTCAGTCCCCAGACCTGAATATAATGGAAAATCTGTGGTGTGAGTTAAAGAGAGCTGTCCATGCTCGGAAGCCATCAAACCTGAATGAACTAGAGATGTTTTGTAAATAGGAATGGTCCAAAATACCTTCAGCCACAATCCAGACTCTCATTGGAACCTACAGGAAGCGTTTAGAGGCTGTAATTTCTGCAAAAGGCGGATCTACTAAATATTGATTTCATTTCTTTTTTGTGGTGCCCAAATTCATGCACTTGCCTGATTTTGTTTGAACAATTATTGCACACTTTCTGTAAATCCAATAAACTTCATTTCACTTCTCAAATATCACTGTGTGTGTCTCCTATATGATATATTTAACTGACATTTTTTATCGTAGCAACCAACAATTTATACAGGAAAATAATGACTATTAACAAAGTTGCCCAAACTTTTGCATCCCACTGTATAAAGGCATGGGCAACTCGGCATCCATAAAACTAAAACAATAATTCTGAACACTAACTTGAATCTGCGTATTGTTATAAAGGGCGTCTGTGCAAACAGCATGTGCTCACTCACATTTTACCAGCAAAAAATTCTGAAGAGCAGATATCACTATCTCTAGGAGTTATAACAGCTAAACACAGTTATTTAAAAACAGTATAAAAAAACACTTAAAACCATAAAAATAAGAAATGATTTTCACCTGAGGAGCACAGCCAATTAAGAACAAAAGCACAGAATGTCTTGAAAAAGAAACTCGCATGCACACGGGCATGAAACACACAACATACACAGGTCTCCCAAACCCAAAATCAGAACGTACGTAATTTAAGACAACACACTTCTTAGGGAAATGGAGTTAACAGACTCAGTCGGACATAAGAAGAGAGTGGTGGTCAGGACTACAAGGTGACAAATGATGTGGAGGAGCAACAAACAAGAGGCAGACTGCGGCTGCCAGAGTGACATTTTTTCTGTTAGAGAATTGCCACAATGGTAAAGTAACATTCAAAGTTGTCTTCTGATTTTTCTAACCGGTCTCCCACCTTTTTGTTTTTTCTGCTACAATTCTTTTTCTGATGACACAACTCAAAGTGCCCAGGCAACCAGCTTCAGATGGGCTTTTTGAAGATGGAATGTCCTCTCTTATGCACAAAACAAGCAGTTACATGTGAAAACAAAGTGGAGCACTGCAGGACGTAACCTCCATTTAACAAAACATTTTAATTTTTCATTTATTAAAAAAAACTAAGTTTTGTAGCTGATATTTTTCAAATACACAAATAAAAATAAAGCAAAGTCCATACCATCTTCATTCATAGCACTTTGTCCATTCGTTTTCATCAACCTGAATAGCTGCACCCAAATTGTCCTAACAGTCTATTAAAATCAGCTTAATGTATACCCTTATTTGGGTAATAATTCACATTTTTGTCTATTTGTATGCAATTAAAATTTTTTAAAACTCTTCTTGCATAATATATAGCTCCGTAGAATGCATTTTGTGTGTTCTACCAAAACGTAAAGCTCTTTATCTTGATGTCTCCAGGATCTGAGTGGTTCACTTGCCCAGTAAAAGCACAATGAAAGTCTCTCAGCAGCTTCTGTCAACCACCACCTCATCCTGCGCCATGTTGCCTTGCTGGATGGCAGCTGTGGCCATACTGATGGCATCTTCAAGGGTTTGCTGTTCTTCAAGCTGCAAGAAAATGGAAAAGGCACTGAAACCTCTTTGGCAGCAGCCACATTTGCAAGCAGCATCTGTGAAATTTCGAGAATGTTAAGTGATACGCAACAGAACCAGAACTGTCAAAGGAATCTTTGGGACTCTGAACAGCCATTTGCTGAAGTAACAACATGTGCACAAGGCCCAAAACACTGATAATAATTGGTACATTTTTTCTTTTGGGCAACAAATGTGATCTGAAGCCAGGGATTCCAGGAAATGCACCAGTGGGTAGGTGGTGGGCATTTTAGGATGATTATGTTACTTTCAGGGACAGTTGGTTTTGGAATGATTTTAGTTTAGATCCTAAAAAAATGACAAGATGGCCTTCTAAATGAAAAAATGAGGCAACTTAAAAATGCTAAAAGGGAATTTGAGAAAAATGATGCGTCTTTATTGTTTTAAAAGATATAGTGTACATAATACGGGGCTATCTGTCATCTATGCAGATTCCGTTAAAAGCAAAACACAACAAAGTCTTACTTTTGATTACAACACTGGGTGTTGAAACTGTAGTCCAAAACAAATCCAGTGCTTTTAAAAATGCACACGCATGAGGAAAAACACAGGGGCTTGTTTTCATTGATGTGTCTTCATGTCTCACTCAGTGGCTTCTTCCGGTACAGTCTGACACGAGTCTTAAGCATTAGTTGAATTTAAGAACTGCCGCCACTCACATGTGGCTCAGCCTCTTCTGCTCTGATATTTTTGGCTTTTTGAGATCAATTTCATGATCAAAACCTCATAAAGAGCTTTAGATACCAGCTACAGACAGTAAAGAAGAAGAGAAAATATTTCTCTATGTAAACAGCAAAGAAAGTCGAGTTATTCCAGCAGCTCAAGAAACTGGTGTGTGAGTGTGGCATCTCATTAAAAATGCTGTTCATTCAAGATGCACTGCACAGTATGCTAGTTTTATGAAATGTTCTGTATACTAAATAACATTTTTGTAAGGGTTGTTTTCCTTACAAATAAGCTTACTGTATTTTACTCTCTAGATTTGTTTGTTCATGCTCTGCCAGAACTGAAGCACGTTTGGTCCCAAAGATTCTTGATAAAGAATTTGGAAACTATACTTCTAATGCTTCCGCTTGCTAATGTCGCCTCACTGTGTTTTTAGAAAGACAAAAGGATACACCACCACCAGAACAGTTTTATAAAGGGACGTCATGTTATCTAACACCCTTCACTAAAAAGACACCAAAACTAAAAGTGGTCTGGAGACACCCTGACCTCTTAATTCAAGGGACATAAAGAGGGAATTTGTCATGCAGGTACATCATATTGCAATCTGAAAAAAACAGTAGTATAAAAACAGTCTTGCCAAGAATAAAAGAGCCAAAATGTCATTTTCTGAGGAAAATATACTGATTTCGAGTAGTTGAGAGTATAGAGCCCAAAACCCACCTGCACAGCAATCTGAGTGCCATTTGCTGTAGCCAACAGAGCCACCTGCTGGTAGTGGGGAGCAGCTATATTGGCATCTCCAGCAATCATTCCGTCTGTCGTTACAATGGCAACCTGTTCAGTTCAAGCATCAGACGCAAGAAAGTGGAAACAAAATGAAAAAAGTCAGGAATCACACGATGTACATTTAACGGTGAATGTAGCCACACAAATGTCAGGTTCTTGCATAGTGAGCACCTCTTTATCATAGCCACACAAGCATTATTTTAAATTTTTAAAAGTGTGTATGACAATATTACTACTACTATTACTAATAAAGAATTTACAGTAATGCTCTTTCCTATGCCAAAAATGTTGTTTTATTGTCTGTTTACCTTAAAATATCTGCTAATGTATGTGGCCTTTGTAAAATTTTCCATTTGGACTAATTAACATGTAAACATGTGCTTGGAATTAATTTTCAGCACACTCAGGAGGCTTACCTGCATGGGTTTAATTGCTTGAACTTTTTAAATAATATTTCAGGCTATCCCGCAACCAAATGAGCTGCTACCATAAAATCACTGAATATAATCAAGCCTGTAGCAATGAAGTCAATTGTGGGCCATACTTTGTAACTCTGGCATTTTAAATATTTTTTAATTGAATTGTGGCAACAAATCTGCATCAGGGAAAATTGCTGTGAAAGACAAGTGACCAAAAATAGGTAACTCCATTTTTGAAACCAACACAATGATCCCCAATACTATAGCTGGAGCTCTCAGGTTTAATGAACAGGAGAAGTTAAAATGGACCAAGGAGTGCTCCTCATGAAGTTCTTTATGGCTATGGTTTAAATTTTCACAATGTAAGTTCTGTCAAAAATGTCTGAGAGGGTGAACTGTGGATCATTCACAAAAATAGTACGGATTTGTGCAGAGCAGCAGCAGTGCCTCCTGGTGACTACGATAATTAGCTTGCAGTTCAGAGTTTGCAACCTTAAGCAACTTAGTACTGCTAATGTGAGGGACAAATGGTCATTCAAACTAAATAAAAGCGTTATGAACCACAGAAGCTGGTGCTGATCAATTCACTTTTACATAAGCATGTCAATTTAAGAAACAGTGCTTACTAAACTGCAACCTAAGACTGGGCATGTTGTGGATTACAAATACCAGTATCTCTCTATCCACACATTTTGTAACAGGCTTATCCAATTCAGGTTTACAAGGAGCAGCACTTGATGCAAGATGAAAACCAACTCTGTTTGAGTTCTCAAATGCAATCGATTCCTTTTTTCTTTTCTTTACATTTATATAGCACCTTTCTCACTACTCAAAGTGTGTTACATAGTGAGTGAAGAACCGCTTCAACCACCACTAATGTGTAGCATCCACCTGGATTATGTGACAACAGCCATTTTTACACTAGGACGCTCACCACACATTAGCTGTTAGATGGTGAAGTGGTGAGAGAGATAGTGCCAATCAGAGACAGGGGATGATTAGGGGGCCAGAATGACCAGGACTTAGAGGGTGGTTTAGCCTGGACTTTGGGATACACCCTACTCTTTATGAAGGATGCCCTAGGATCTTTTATGACCACAGACAGTGAGGACTTTGATTTTACGTCTCATCTGAAGTATGGTGCCATTTTAACAGCACAGTGTCCACATCACTGCACTGGGGCATTGGGATCCACATTCAGACCACAGGGTAAGAGCCCCCAGCTGGCTTCACCAACACCTCTTCCAGCAGCCACCCAAGCTTTTCCTAACGTGCTTAGCTTCAGGTGGACGACCTGTCCTTAAGTACATGTGGTATGGCTACTGACAAGCTATACTTGTGTTTAATAATGTAATCTGAATAAGCAGGTTTTGATAATCTTATGTTTAAGGCACTACTATAAAAATGTTCACCAGATGCTGTACATGTAAGTCCCAAAACACATACTGGCTGTGAATCAGAATCATCCGCTGTGACCATTGTGACAGTGTGTGTCTGTGAACCAGCAATGTCACTTTCATGAGCAGGAACGGTGATCGCTGTTCCATCTTGTGTCACCATGGTGATGGCTGTGCCAAGGACTTGTAAGTCTTCATTTGAAAGGTTTACCTTAACAACAACAGGCATTGTGTTATTACAAAATGTACAAATTAAATAATGTGACATTTTAAAAATTATCTGATCTGCCCTGTGGTAAAATTATAAAAAATATCCAATTTAAACAGTAGGAAATGGGAACATTAGGCATCAAAATCCCGAATGAGTAGAGGGAAGTTACAAGTTGGAGAACGCTTCTCTGATACGCATTTTCAATGTGCATATTATATTAGCCAGCAAGATTTACACACAAAAGAACAACACATTTCTAATTACTGTATTTTGTAATGTCAATAATAGTAGAATGTTACTAATCACAGACAAAATGGATCATTTATAAAATGGACTTTTATAAAAATAAAAACATTTATTAGCTATACACAATACGTGAAGATTGATTATTGATTAACAAAAATACAAGCCAGAAATATAAAAATTCATTTCATACCAATAAAATAATACAGTTCAAGGATCCATTTTTAATTTATCATTTATTTTCCACTTCTGCTTAGGTCAAAACAGGGTAGTGGAGTTGATTATACCTGTCGCACTGGGCTCAAGTCTTGAACTGGCCGTGGATGAACTCAATCCAATACAGGACACTCAGGACAGTTGACTTTGTTAAACAAAACCTACCTAATTTCCCTCACCTCCCACCTACCTCTATGCCAGAAAAAATATTGATCAGTCTTAAAGACTCAGACAGCATTTCTGTAATATATATAACTATTTCACAGTCTCTCCCTTTCAAAGATCCAAGAGCACAGTGGGAAAAGGATCTCTCACTCAACATCTCAGAAAAGGAATGGAAGGCAGCCATGGACAGAATTCACTCGAGCTCCATATGTGCAAAGTATACAATTATTCAACTTAAAAATTATATATCAATCATCTGTCTCATTTAAAATTGTGCAAAATGTTTCCAGGACAAGATCCAACCTGCGAACGTTGCAATCAACCTCCAGCCTCATTGGGCCACATGCTTTGGGCGCACAGCAAATGAACATCATTTTGGACCAAAATCTTTAAACACCTTTCAGACAGCCTTGGTGTCACAATCTCTCCTAATCCATCAACAGTTGTGTTTCGTGTACAAGACGGACTTAAACTGGAGAAGGACAAACAAACTGTAATTGTCTTTACTAAACTATTGGCACGTAGACTTATCTTGCTCAACTGGAAAAATCCTAACTCTCTTTTTTGAATCAGTGTGTAACTCATGTTATATACTATTTGAAATTGGAAAAAATCTAATTCTGACTTTTTCAACACCTGGCAGGATCTAATCATTAACATTTTAGAATAAGAATTTAAATCGAGGAAGCAGATTCTCTCCCCTATTTTTTATTCTATTTATTTTTATTAATTTATTTATTTACTTATTTTTACTAGTTTTAAGTTTTACTCTGTTGGCCTGGCGCTCTCTCATGGGTGGGGGTTGATTTGTTAAACTTGACTTGCTTGTATGGAATGTTATTTGATTTTAATGAAATCAATAAAATGCTTAAAACAAAGTACAGTGGATTAGATGATTTTATATAGGACAGCTTACTCATAGTGTTGCGAATTGTGCTATGAAAAAAAAATTTTAAATGAAAATATTTCTCACATCTTTTAAAGATAGTATATAAATAAGACACTGGATGTGTATGTAATTTTTAAGGTTTAAAAATGAAGTTAAATAAAAATGCCATCGTTACCAAATTGCCGCATCACCTCACCACCTAATCAAACACCGCTCTAAACCATATGATTATATTTACATTAAAAACACACACATGTATCTAAGAAAAAAACTATCTACACTGATTAGCCGCAATACTAAAACTACCAGGTCACTGGCAGTAGTCCTTGAAGTCCTGCAAGTTGTGAGGTGGGGCCTAAATGGATTGGACTTGTTTTTCCAGCACTTCCTACAGACTCCCGATCAGATGGATTTGAAGGCCAGGTCAACACCTTGAACTCTTATTAATTTTTCCTCAAACCATTCCTGAACATTTTTTGCAGTGTGACAGGGGATGTTACCCTGCTGAATAAAAAACACTTCCATCAAGAAATACCATTGCCATGAAGGGGTGTACATCGTCTGCAACAATCTTTAGGTAGGTGGTATGTGTCAAAGTGACATCCACATGAATTCCAGGACCCAAGGTTTCCCAGCAGAACATTGTCCAGTGTAATCTTGCCTTCCTCGCATTATGCATCCTGCTGCAACCTCTTCCCCAGTTAAACAATGCACACTCGTCCAGTCATCCACATAATCTAAAATAAAATGTGATTCAGCAGACCAGGCCAGGCCATCTTTTTCTATTGATCCATGGTCCAGTTGTGATGCTCACGTGCCTATTGAAGGCACCTTCGTCAGTGGAGAGGGGTCACTTTTTAGCCCCATACATAGCTAGCTGCAATTCACAGTGTGTTGACACCTTTCTCATGACCAGCCTTAGATTTTTCCAGTATTTTGTGCTACAAATAGGCTAACCTTCACTTCTCATGCACATCAATGAAACTTCAGCTACCATGACTGTGTCGCTGGTTCACCAGTTACCTTTCCTTGGACCACTTTTGGAAGGTACTAAGCACTGTATACTACCGGAAACACCTCACCAGAGCTGCCATTTTGGAGATGCTCTGATCCATTTGTCTAGCCATCACAAACTTGCCCTTCCCAAAGTCACCTGTCCATTTTTCCTGCTCCCAACACAGCACCATCAAGAACCGACTGTTCACTTACTGCCTAGTATCATATCCCATCACACTGTAAAGACAATCAATTTTATTCACTTCACCTGTCAGTGGTTTTAATGTTGTCATTAGTTTATTTTCTGCATCACCTGTTTCATTTTATGCTCTAGGGATTTCTAAGGTGGGTGTATCAGGCATAAGGCAGGAACCACATTTGCCAATGACAAGAGATACCCAACTCATTGTTATTTTTTGAGGAGCCGAACCAAAGTACCCAGAAAAACCTCACACAGACACGGACTGTTCAAACTTCACAAACACAGTGATGGGGTGGAAATCCCTGGAGATACGAAGCAACAACGGTAACCACAGAGTCACTTTTCCACTTCTGAAACATGCATACTATATAAAGTTGTAAACAAATCAAATAAAAACAAAATGGAATATATAATCATAATGAAGTCTTCCTGTACCATATATAGTATATATCTCTATATTATATTAAAAAATCCTGGGACGAGATGCGACTTTTTAGCCTGGGATGAGATGTGAGAGATAATTTCATGTCCCGCGAGATGAGACTTTGTGCTAAGAGATTTAACCAAGCCTGGGGCCAGAAATAAAAGACAAAGAGTAGATGACAAAGTAGGATGTCGTAAAGAACTGAAAAACGTTGGCACAATACACATGCAGAGCAGGTTAGAGATAATGAAAAGTACTAAAATTCGAAAGTCTCAAAAACATGATAGTAAAGATCGCATTAGCGCAAACAAATGGAAATTATTACTACATTTCCTTACTACATTAAGAGATCAAATACATGGACATAGGTGATATGACAGAAGTATGTAGATATTGTTTGGATTTAAATTTTAAGTCGGAGATTTGTAGATCGTCTAATTTGTGTTGCCATCATGGAAAATAACTATTTCTTCCCAATGAAGAGGCCTATTCGTGAAAATTAAAAGATTTGTTGTTTGGTGAAAGTGAAACCCACATACACCACATAAGTAGCAAAGCCCCCTAGTTAATATATAAAAACAAGTGGGTTATATTAGCATGGTGCTGAAAATGTACAAAGTTTAAGTCAAACTAAAAAATATCAATTCTGAAACACTGTTCTTTGTGGAGAAAGCCACTGCTCTCCAAAAAAAACATTACTGCTCGTCTGCAGTTTGATAAAGATCACACTGACAAACCAGAAGGCTATTGGAAGAATGTTTTGTGGACGGATGAGACCAAAATAAAAACACTTTTTGGTTTAAATGAAAAGTGTTCTGTTTGGAGAAAGGAAAACACTGCATTCCAGCATAAGAACCTTATCCCATCTGTGAAACATGGTGGTGGTAGTATCATGGTTTGGACCTGTTTTGCTGCATCTGGACCAGGATGGCTTGCCTTCATTGATGAAACAATGAATTCTGAATTATATCAGAGAATTCTAAAGTAAAATGTCAGGACATCTGTCCATGAACTGAACCTCAAGAGAAGGTGGGTCATGCAGCAAGACAACGACCCTAAGCACACAAGTCGTTCTACCAAAGAATGGTTAAAGAAGAATAAAGTTAATGTTTTGGAATGTCCAAGTCAAAGTCCTGACCTTAATCCAATCGGAATGTTGTGAAAGGACCTGAAGCGACCAGTTAATGTGAGGAAACCCACCAACATCCCAGAGTTGAAGCTGTTCTGTACGGAGGAATGGGCTAAAATTCCTCCAAGCCGATGTGCAGGAATGTTCAAAAGTTACCGGAAACGTTTAGTTGCAGTTATTACTGCATATGGGGTCACACCAGATACTGAAAGCAAAGGTTCACATACTTTTGCCACTCAGAAATATGTAATATTCAATCATTTTCCTTAATAAATTAATGACCAAGTATAACATTTTTGTCTCATCTGTTTAACTGGTTTCTCTTTATCTACTTTTAGGACTTGAGTGAAAATCTGATGATGGTTTAGGTCATATTTATGCAGAAATATAGAAAATTCTAATGGGTTCACAAATTTTTAAGCACAACTGTATACCTATTAGAATACTTTTTGGAAAGGATGTGAAGTAATTGTTATCTTAGACAAACCAATTTAGTCACAAACTCGTCTATTCACAAAATGTGGTAAAGTAAACAAATAGTGTGTAATTTATGGACTTAATACTAATAAACAGAATACAATTGCTTATCAAACTTTACAAGAGCAAAATTAAAAATCCAAATACCCCAACTAACAGACCACCACAAGACAAAGCCTATACTGGCCCTTTGTGAGGCAGTGTTGGTGTGAAAGTTATTCATTGCACATCTAAAAGAGGTCTTTATTGTACAAAATGACTGTGACCAGAGAAATCATGTCCTTGGTGATAATGAAGCCTCAATGAAGCTGGGAACCTTAAACTGCAATATATATTGAGTGCCGATTTGTTTCAAACCTAGTATTTTGTTAAACTTGACTTGCTTGTATGGAATGTTATTTGATTTCAATAAAATCAATAAAATGCAAAAAAAATAAAATAAATAAAAGTAAAAAAAGAAACTGCAATATATTAAACAAATTGATGCATTGGAACACAATGGCATTTTTTTCATTTCTGCATCTAGAATTGTTGGGCTTTACACATTTTGTACACTTACAAAAAGTTAAAGAAGTGACTTTGGTTTGTAAGTTTAGTGCCTGTTTTTATGCTTTTAATACCCCGTAATATATTTAATCCCATACTCAAGCACCATATTATTGCATACTATGAGACAGATAAATGACAAGCGATCCATACCAAATTATTTTACAATTTACATTTCTCTCAATTGTTTGTAATGAGTCATTAATAACAAAGGTTTTTGCCTTTTACAATCAAGTTGGTATCTTTTTTTTTTAAATATATATATGTTGTACTGGACCATTGCTTGTTTTTCTGTTTTACTTATTGACTGATGGGGACAAACCATGAGTAGTTTTTAATTCATTACACCTATGCGCATCCCGAGTTAAAAGAGGATGTTACAATTTTTTAAATTGTTATACTGTACTTATTGCTGTTAATGCTTTGTGAATGATTGAAATGTTTCATTCTAAACCATCTCTGAAAAGGTAATCAGTTATGTAGGAACATGCACATTCTGTACAATGATGGATAAATAGAAGATGTCTGCGAGTACCTGTATACAATTTAGAAGAAAATAAAAATACAAAAAATTACAGCAGCTTAGTGGAAAAAAGGGAAAGCAAGAACATAACTCAGTAACACTTCTAGCTCAAACCAAGAACCAGCTTCTGATTAGGAGAGTACATGCTGTTAAAAAAAAAACAGTAACTGCACACTCTTCTAGATATCAATGTGTTTTAGTCAAGTAAGTTCAATATCAGTTTCCTTGAGAGAATAATGAATTTAATTCTAGATTGGAAGCCAGTTCTTGCAGTAATTGGAAAGAGAACAAACACATACAAACAATCTGCAGCTATTGCTCTATAGTTTTACCCTATAACAGACTAGTGTTTTGTTTTCTCTCACTTTATTACACTATAAGTCTTTGTAAAATACTTTTTCTGTTACACACCATGAGCCTGAGGAAAAAGAGAAAATGAATAGATGAACTTACTGTACAGCAGAACAAATCTTAGAAATCAGAAAATTGGTGCTTTCACCCAAATTAATAAAACAGACTATAAGATACAGCTCAAATGACTTCTTGAAAACACAAAGCAAATAAACATACAATAGAACACCTTCCACCTACCTGTTGTGTGACATCTTGAGTAATAAGTGCAATTTGAGAGCCTATGACATCTTGTGTCACCATAGCAACCTGAGGGGAAATTTCGCCATCCTCATCTGGGCCCGAAAGGAAAGCGATTCTTTGGCGTTTCATATGGGGCTCCAAATCAGCCTCTGGGTCTTAATATAAGAATGCAAAAAATGCAAAACAAGTGTTAAAAAGAAGGCCAACTTAGGACTGTGAGACAGCAGCCATCCTGTTTTCTAATTTGTATTTGTTGCCATCAGGCTGCAAACTGTTGACTTCCAAGGATCAAGAACAACAGATTTAAGATCTCTTTTCCCCTTGAGCTCTAGCAGTTGTCTTGTCAGTTGTTATCTAGCAGATATCCTGCTGAATTCTAAATGATCATTTAGTAGTCTTAGAGTTTATTATTTGTGTTTGCTGAAATATTCTGGGTGTGTGTTCAATACAGAGCTGCCATCTGTTGTCTCTTGCCTTGGGTTCTTGTATCTGTAACAATATTTTCTACTTTCCTGCTTAAAAAAAAAACGTACATGTGGGAAATAAAAGTCTACCTAACATAACCTTAATTTATTTATTTTTTTTTAATATTTCAGAAAATGCTGCTAAATTCACCAAAAATATTCTATATTCAAGTTTACATGATTAGGAGAGAGCCTAACTCAAAACAGGCAACAGCTACATTCTTGACGTACAACAAAGGAGTTTCATTTACCTTAACTGAATTTTGCCACACATGGGCAACAGCAGTATAGCAGCTTAACATCAAACCCTATCTGGGAAGAACATTTTTCTAGTAACAACCAATGACATTATCAATATGCTACAGGAATTTCTTTGCAATACCTTTAAAGATTGTGGAGACAGGTAGGGCAATATGCAAAATAAACCTTTCTTGAGTCTTCAAAATGTCCTGGGACTTCAGATGTGATTAATATTCTGGACTCAATATATGCAGCCAACATAGCAGTCAATATATACATATTGGAGTGGTGTAAACTGTATTATGTCAATCAATATCACAGCAGCATTTGAGATAGACATGAATAGCAAGTGTCCATAACCTGTAGGATTTAAATGAACATACGCATTGTGGTGCAGTGGCTAAGAAACCAGGCACTACACCCAACTCACCTCTAACGCAACCTGTCGTGTGACCCTGAGCAAAATCACTTAACATGTTCTCCAAATGTACTAACTGTACTTGTAAAGTGCATATGAATAGGGCTCACTAGATGAAGTCATTTAATAAAGTAAAAGATTATTTGTGTGTTTGTGCTGGTAACCTTGAGAATTCTGCAATAAAATCAGCAATTCACATCATTTTAATGGTTTTAGCAATTCATCTGCTTTTTTAACAGTAGATTTTTTTTTAATACGAGGCTGGAAGAGGGTTAATAAGGTCCTCCTGGAATTACCTTTTTTTTCCATTTCCTAATTTTAAAGCAACAACAGAAAGTCTTAAAATATACAATTGTAACATCTGAATAAAATGCCAAGAGAAGAGATGAAGCAGTCACTTTGCATTGGCTTCAGAGGAGAAGACGCAAAGACACCTGGAGTTAGCAGAAAACAAAACACAAGAGGAAAGTCTTCCAAATGTAATCTATTTGGCCTGTGCTTTTAAGGTACTATGGTAAAGCACTGGTCATTAAGTAGCTGGAAACATCTTTAAAAATATTTATGTTTCACATGAAATTGTTTACATTTCTGATTTTATTTAGATATTTTTGTATACAAACATAAATGCATCTTGCTGTAAAATTGTACATTTGTTAAAGAGGAAAGCAATGAGCTTGTTTGCTTAATAGGCTTTGTTGTCATGACATTAAATAAGTTCATCTAAATAAGTATGGAGAATTACACAAAGGTATTTAAAGAGATCAAGCTGACATAGTTTTGTTATACAAGAGGGTATATCGCTCTATCCACTTATCAACAGGAGCAGTCCTGTTTGCTGCAAGTATAAAGAGTATTCCACTATGCTTAGCACACCAGGATACAGAGGTTTTGGGGTTTTTTTTTTTTTGTAAATCTTAAGTTAACTTTTTCTCTTTGCAATGAAGGTTGCACATAACTTACACTCTCTGCCCCTACAGTAGTACATACTTGAGAATCTGCTACTAGCTGGAACATGACTTCATGCAAGCCCACAATCAAACTGAAAATGAAACTATTAGTGAATCTGACTAGATATGCCAAATCAAGTCAAGTGGCCTTATTGTCATACCGTCCATCCAGAATACTGCAGCATACAATGGTTCAAAATAATGTTCACCAGGACCTCAGTGAAACATATACATAAACACGGGACAAGTGCAAGACAAGTGAACTACACTATAAATTCAGAAAAAAATAAATGGTCAATTTTTTCATAGTAATAAATTGAAATAAATAAATTCAATTAAAAATAGTTACAACAACTAGTAATAATAACCTTTAATTAATTTCTGATTATTAGTCTCCGAGCATCCACAAGCTACTTTTGATTAGCGAAATAGGTAAAGTCGTGAAAATAGTGCATCTAATGAAAAGCGTATGATCCAGCAGTAAGGTATCCAATAAAATAAAAAAGGCCTGGAGATTTGTACATAACAGTAAAATCACACAGCCATTGCCACTTGCTACTGCAAGTGATTGACAAACAATTAAGCACTTTCCTTTGAATTGAATATTAGCATCCAATTTCTTTATGATGACTGTACTGAATGTCTAATTAAAATTTACTAGCTTTATAAAATTTTCTAAAATTGTGGTGTATTATGGTACACAGCATAATCAAACAAGCTTGAAATTCTTTAGTTCAGGTCATGAACATGGCACAGTCCAGCACACCTTAAATATTAATGGACTTATTCAAACCCAATGCACTTAACATGAAAGACTGACCTGAGCCAATTTTGTGCCCCTCACACTTTACTCATGCCTATTTGTGCCCATGCACAACTTAAAAAAAATGCTGAGGCACACATCACACAGCAGTAGTAACAGGTCTGGGATGCCCTTAGGTCTCAGAGGGCTGCACATGCGCAGCACTCATTAGATCAGTATGTGTCTACCTGCACCGAGAGGTATGGGTAAGTTGTTGAACCCCATTTGTAATGGAGGCCAGGACTTGTAATTGTTCCCCACAAACGAGGTATTCCCAGTAAGTGTGGGCCAAATGCTAGCACTGATTTAGTTTCTGCTGTTTCTACGTGCCACCTGTCACTGCTAGCAATTGAATGGTTTAATGAGGTCCTCAGATTAGTCCTGCAGCGTTCACTCATGGTCTGTGGAGGACGCATGGAAGATAATCAAAACGTAAAAGGTCACAACAACCTTTCCATAGGTAAACCTGTGGAAGGATCATTACTGAGTCTTGAGGGATAAGAGCAGAAGGCCGGCACATCTGCCTGACGAACAAAAGTTGCAGAATTAAAAGGAATACAAATTACACTTGGCGCACTTTTTAGGTGTGTTTGCATAAAATGTAAACAGCACCTAATATTTTCATCATGTCAATCAATTCTGGCTTGTATGAAAATCTGTTACACCACCACACTTCTCATGCTGTTTGAAACCATACTTTTTTGATCTTCCTGATCATAAAAATAAAAGTAAAAAATGCAAGCAATTTAATTTATCTAGAAATAAATGTAAGCACAATAACTCAAAGGTTCGAAATGTTGGAATTTATTAAAATCTGGAATTGACTTCAATCTGATTTGGGTTAAGGCATAATGAACCAATTAAGATCTACAAAATAAATAATCTCATACTTAACAACTTATTTTTCTTTTTTAAGACTTGACAATTTAAGAAAGTAAAATTACAAAGGAATATAAATAATTACTTACCATCTGAATTCTGCTTATCATAAAGAGCCTGTTCACTCTCCTCTGTTGCATCAAAGTCCCCATGGGCAGTGCGCTTGTGCATGGCAAGCGTGGAAGTTTGCCGATACGTCTTGCCACAGTGGTTGCAAGTGTATGGCTTGCAGTGTGTGTGTACCACATGGTGCTTGTACAAGCTGGAGTATTCTGTGAAGCGTTTTCCACACCCAGGCACAGTGCAAACATAGGGCTTTTCTCCTTAATAGTTGGAAAAGATAAAAAGCAATTGAAAAAACAAAATAAAACTTCACTTTTGAAGTACACCAATGACAAATTAAATGACTGACTGCTAATGCCAATATTTTTTAGAAATTTGGTAAAAAATATTGACAATTAGCTGAAACAGATGACTTGCTGATAAATTAGTACATATTCAATTTGGATATTTATTTACCAAGAATAATAAAAATCCCTGTCATAGATTATTAAAAAGGCGGCAAAGGTTAATTGTAATGAATGCATGCCACAGAAAACTATCGTTATTTCTGTAGAATATTGGACAATCTTAGATTTATGATAAACAGGTGGGCTACCATTTATCCCTTTGTGGAAATGAGCTGAACAGAGTCCCAACTACCAACCTGTGTGTATTCTCATGTGATTCTTAAAATTGGTTGCGCTAGCAAACCCCCGTCCACATCCTGGTTCTTCACATAAGTATGGCCGCTCTCCAGTGTGAGTGCGAATATGAACTTTGCGTATGTTTGAAGTGGTGAAAGAGCGGCCACAGCCCTCAAATGGACATTTGAAGGGTCGTTCACCTAGAAAAGGGACATATAACCAAAATACAAATCCCCAGAGATTAATATGGATTTTATGGTGTGGATTGTAGGATCAGCTCTCAATGATCTAAGGGAAAATAAATAAAAACAAGAGCAAAATATTATACATTCAATAACAAGTCCAGAAAAACACATCCCTGTAATTATTATGCTGGAACTTTCAAACTGGCATCAGGAGAATTGTGCCAATTATTTTCCTCTTTATTTTATAGTAGAAATTTTGAAGATCTTATTTTAAGATGTGCTTTTTATTAACCAGGCACTTGACAGGAGTGATGGCCCCTGTTCAGAATATTCCTTTTCCCTTGTTAAATCATGCAAGAAAACAAACAGAAAAAAGAAAAAGAAAAAAGCTTGAAGGAACACTGCGGAAGGGTGCATTAACCTGACCTGGGGCTGTCTTCAGTCAACCAGTTATGTGCACTACAGAACAGGGCCATCAGACTACCTGTGTGAGTTCGGATATGCTTTTGGAGGTCCCCTGATGTCTTGAATGCCTTGGTACACATGTCTTCTGGACACTTGTAGGGTTTTTCTCCTGTGTGAGTCCTGATGTGGCTTTTCAAGCCATAGCCTGTAGCAAAGGCTTTTCCACAGTCTGGCACATCACACCTGTATGGTCTGTCACCTGTATGTGCTCTTTCATGAACCTACAGACACAAGTAATGGTAAACATTCTAGAGCTTCATGCTTCACTTTCAAGCAAAAGAGATGAATAAACAAGTAATTTAAGAACCATGCATAATTATTTGGAAACGTGATGGGTGTGGCAAAATCACTTGGTGAGGTGCACAGTGCCATACCTTTAGGTGATGAGCTGTGGTATAAAGACGGCCACAGCCCTCATAATCACAGCGAAAGGACTTGTCACCGCCTTGCTGCAACTTCCCAGAGCTCTGTGGCTCCCCCTCAAACAAGACCTGCCAGAAGTGACACGGGAAGAGCACTTCAGATCGCAGAGAGTAGATCATTTCACTTTAGCCCACTGCCTCTGATATGAGAAACTGGTTCTCAGCAACCTCACAAACAAGAGAAGCTGCAGCTTACTTCATGTTAGAGGTATAAAACTACAGGTTGTTGCTGTCAAGATATTAAAACTGTGTTATAAACCGTAAGCTTGATTTTGGTTAATCTAAAATATTAATATATACTCTTACCTGCACAGCAGGGTGTTCCTCAGGGGAGTCCATCTGCCGAAGTCCATTTGTGCTGGTTAAGTTTTGACTAACTGCAGACTCAGATATCTGCCACAAACAAAAACTTTATTAACAAATTTAACTGTAATATATTGAAAAGAGTTAAAGACAAAAACAAAATGCCAAGTATTTTGTTACTGGATTCATGCTACAGCCTGCAATAGTTTTCTTATTATTTGAATTAGTAAAAGCCCCCTAAAAAGTACTCTACAACCATCCTTTTAATGTTTCTCTTTCTATTGTTTTATTCGACCTCAAAGTTTTCTTTATTAGCCAAGTGTTAATGTTCAAACCCAATATATTGACCCAGTGTCTCCCTGTCTTGGTGCCTTCTGAAAAATGCATAATCCTGTGAATTTGGCATTACTTCTTCATAAAGTAAAATAACTATTATGTACCTGAGACACTATAGTGCCATGATAGTGAGTTGACTGTGCACTCCACAGTAGACTTTTATTTACTCTGACACTTTGAACATAACTCTAGAACCCTCTATTATAAACACATAATTTACATTCCTCCCTTTACTTCAACAATCTAAGCTACAGAGAATATTACCAATAAATTCTAGGTGCATTTAAGAACAACACTATCAAAACGTATACTGTATGTACAAGCACATGCTTTTTCTCACAAGTGTAAATACATAACAGGCATAGAAAATTAAAACAAAATAGATCTGTAGAATCATCATCCAGCTTCTTAAAGCAAAAATTTGTACCTGCAAACACATTTAAAGACTTGGTCAATGGTTGTCTTTTGCAAACATCATCACAGACGAATTTCCCTTTTAATAAAAATTGTATGTATGAAACAGATTTAGTTTTTAAACAAAGATTCAGCTTTCTTCTGAAAATAAGCCCTGTCAAAATATTCATACATACTGTAAATACTCATTCAAGACATTCAACAGAAATATTCAAAAGACGACATTTTTTTATCAAGCTATTCAAATCCATACTAGCGCCTATGTAAATATTACATAGTAAGAAGCAATACTTGGAAGTACAGTTTAAGTGTAAGCCTGTACGGGTTTTTCAAGTTTAGAAGTCTGATGTAGCCATTCATCTGAAACACCCAAATTACCTTGCTAGCATACTGCTCCAGAGTACTGATTGTGTCTGTGTCCACAGTGGTCTCTTCTGAGGTCAGTTCTTCAAGTCCTCCATCTGTGTGGACTACTAAGTTGGCGCCACCTGCCTGCATAGTCATGGGATGGTGAATGTATGCTGTGCTTCCATCCTCCAGCTGGACAGCTTCCACAGCATTTGGATCATAGCCGTCTGGTAAACAATTGGTAAAACTTTTTTTTTACTCTTATTTTTTGATGTTTATGTTATGATTTTTTATCTTGTTTTGTAGTATGGTTAATTAGTTTGTAAACCTCTTTGTTACCCTGACCCTGAATTTGATTAAGAGGATGCAATTAGTGCTTTATGTTACATAAAACCTTGTTAGTGTAAAAAATGTGAAGATTAACAATAGTCACCAAAAAAAAAAAAATCATCCAGAATAAAGCATGATAACAACATACATTATATCAAACAAGCATCAAAAACCAAAACTTCTTGGTTTAGTAGACTGTAACACTGAAGTTTGTATAAAGATGGTGTTTTCACACTATGAAGCATATAGACAATCTCAAGGAAGAATGAAACTCATTGTAATAGATAGATAGATAGATAGATAGATAGATACTTTAGATAGATTAATCCCAAGGGGAAATTCACATAATCCAGCAGCAGTATGATTAAAAGTACCATAAATGGCCTGTCAACTGCAATGTACTGAACTTAAACTGAATTCATTCTAGGCGTCCTTATGGCAACAACAGACTTACGTTAGACTTGAGACTCAGAAAGCTGAATAAAAAGGAAACTTGATGTATATTTCCAGAGATTGTCCTGTGCCTTGCATAACCAGAGTGGTGAATTAAAACACTTCAGAAGATAGCTTCTTAAAGTATGATAGACCACTACACCCATGTCTTGTAGGAACACTGAGAATGCAAAGGCTTTTGTTCGAGTCAATTTCTAAATCTAATGCTGTTTCATGCTGTTAAATGAAACATTTGTTTAATCAGACAGATTGTTTCAGCACGCAGTAAATATGACAATAAATTGGAACTTGAATTTGCCAGCAGTTTCAGAAACAATTAACTTGTCTTTTAAATTCCTGAAGATTTTAAATTCTTGTAAAATGATGCTATTGGTGTTATGACACAGAATTTGTTTCTAGTTCTACATTTTTTATAAATTTTACTTATTTATTAAACATTTTATGTGTTTAATTGTTTTTTTTTTACGTAACCAACAGGAAATTAAAAATTAGGTGCAAATAACAGGACGCTATAGTTACAAAATAGTGTAACAACCTATTTGGTTGCTATTTTCACCTTCTTATGATGTGTTCATCATTAAGTAATTGTATTATTAACATATTTAGGAAAAACAATATAAAAGAATAATGTGTTTAAGAACTAAGGTTTCTAATCCCGTCCATGAAGAAGGAGTACAACATCTAATTAAATTAAACAGGAATTAACCACAAGACGTTGCTTGGCAAAAAAGCAAGGACAGGCACACTATAATAACTGCCAAGAAACAGCATTACTAAAACGGATCTGATGTCATGATGGCAGGAAAATATTCTTGTGTGTTTTTTTTTTTAATCACTTTTCATTTTATCAAATGTGACATGTTATGTATGAAACTATGACTTCCAATACTTTGTCATAAAAATGGCCAAACACATGACTCAGAAACACAATTTAAGTTAAACGGAGACTACGCTTTTCTAACATGAAGTTTGGGGTGCTGTTGATAAATCTAAAATGAATAAGTAATTTATTGCTTAACCTACATTGAAACAAAATAATAAAAACACTCTAGTGTCCCCATTATAAACAAAAACTTAAATCCATTCTCCATTGCCATGACTGCAGTGACAGGTAATTACACTGGATCTGTTGCAAGACACTAGACATGATGAAGCCAGATAATCCAGCAGATCATGACAGAAGTACGTCAGCTTGGTAAGTGGCATTAGATCTGATTTGTACCAGTGATACACTTAAAAAGAATCAACATTTACTCTGCCCAAATATCCAAATTGAATTATTTTTAAGAAAAAAAAAAAAGATCCCACTGCTTTAAAATGATTTACATTATTTTTTTTTTTCTCCATTGCCACAACAGAAACTCCATACATGTAGGCACTTGCTTTCTCTTTGAGAATACACTGGCATTTCTTGGTAATGGGACAAAACTCAGTCATGGGCAGTTCATTAATTTCATTATTTTGCAGTAAATAAGAAATATTTACTAGAATAATTTGTTTTTAGCCTAGCAGAGCAAATTGTTCATTATTCTGGTCCACAACATATCTGGACTCAACAGTACAAACGTAAAACTTCCAGAGAAAGCTGACTTGTGCCTTGCACCAGATAATTATATTACAATACATTGTAAAATGCAAACTGTCATGGGAAAAAATAAACATAAAAAATTTCAAACCCACCTAATCCAATTCAAGGTCATGGGGGATAAGACCCTACCCTAGCAGACTGGGTACAAAGAAGGAAGCAGCCCTGGACCGGGCATCAGTGCATCACAGTGCCCACCCACAACTCACCAATTAACCAAATCTGTGTGTCTTTTGGAATGTTAAAGAATAACTTGAATATAATGATCTTAATTTTTCTTAATTTTCGATATAAAACAAAGCCTGGCATTTATTGTGCCTTTATAAATCAATACAAGCCAAGTATTAAACATTTTAAAAAATACATACTTTATGACTGCAAGACACCTTGACAATTATTCTAGGTACGACAGATGTCAGCACAATCTAACGACAGATGTCTTTTCACTCTTGATTCCTGATGTCGGTTTACACAAAATTCATTGCTGTGTATTTTGATTTAAATGCTTGAATGGAAATAAATTGAGTGTGCCTTTATAACATCACTGTAAAAGGATGCATCAGATACATAAACAAAAAACACAACATCAACTTTATATAAAGACCTTCTGGTACATTTTTTTCTTTATTCATTAAAAACATTTGTCACAAATTGTCAAGGAAATATTTCAGGATTACATCCTAACAAAGCCAGAGGACATTACTAGGCAAAAACAAAGTCTGTGAAGTGTGTCCCATAACACACTTTAATAATAATACACATAAGTAACAATCAAAATTTGACCACACTTAAGAAAACAGAAGAGGCACCAAAATACCAAAATACACTTAAACTCACTGTGCACAATTTGCCAAACAACTTGATTCCATGTCTTTGAATTATGACAGGGAAAACAATAGAAAATTGGGCACATCTTCACACAGACTGCTGATCCTCACCATTTTAGGATCTGATATAAGGATTGAGAAAAGTTGCACACCCCCAGCATGCTATTCTGTTCATTACTAGTGTGTGGCAACATCTTGAAATTAAACAAGGAGGGAAATGAACCTTTCTATTAACATGTTTCATGATATGACTGACTCTTTTACAAATGCCACTTTATGCAATTACGGCAAAAATAAATAAATAATAAAAACAATAAATTTATTGTAAACATGCAATTTAAAAATGTGTTTAACATGAATTAAACTTTGTAAAACGTAATATGTTACTTTTTAAAATTTAATATGGTACTATTTGCCAGAACAGAAGCTAAATTTCCAGCATACTATACATAGATACTACAACAGTTGAAGATAATGAGCAATATTCAATATTATTACCTTTTGGTGTATGATGAATATACGCTGTGGTCCCATCTTCCAGCTGAACTGGTTGGCCATCTTCAAAGGTCATGGTCTCTAAAAGTACCAGAAATTATTGTTTATGCCTATTGTACACAATGAAAAAATACAAGATCCAGCAAGACCTCTTTGAATAAACCACTAATTTGATGAAGTTGTATAATAATGTACAATTTTCAACTGAAGAAAAACAGGAAATAACATTCTCAAAGTATGATGATATATTAGCAACAGTACACTGTGTCATCATGCCATGTGAATTTTACTTTTTTTTTTCTTTAATAAGCCAAAACAGATGAGACTACTTAAAAATAATTGTACAAAAACAAAGGAAAAAGGGCATAAAATTTGATGAAAATATATACCTCCTTTTAATGAATCCGTATATCGTTAGACTGAATTGTCAGAGCTTGATATAATCCTAAGAAATATGATTATCTGACAGAACAAGTAAGTAACAAATATTGGTTCTCAGTTCCTATATTACAAACATATACATATTATTTTAAAACAGAAAGATTATAGAAATCTTGAAGAATAAAGTTACCAATAGTTATGGTTCTGTAAACAATTATAAAATAAGTTTAAAGCTCCGAAGGTTCACCAAAAGACATTGGATGCATTTTTGAAAAAAGGCACAACACTGCAAATTGCAATTATATTATACTTGTTTTAATATTACTTTGAAATATTCTTCTTCAAAATTTAAATCCTTACTCCTTTAACATATGTGAGGTACAGCAGATAACAACATAGTACAAGCACACAATTTCTGATTAGTAAATGCAATAAAAAATTCCTCAGTTCTCAAAATGACAGAGATCTTGGATGATTAAAAAAAAAGATTTTCAAAATTACTATTATATGAATGTAATTCCTACAAAAAAAGTAAAGATCAAAACATTGTTTTTGCTACATTTTATGTATTTTTTTTAACTAAATGTTTCACTAACACATTAATAATGCTGTACAAATTTATTTTACTATAAATGAAAGTAAAATCATGTTTTTTTTTTTTTTTTTAAATAATTTTCTCTAGGGCGGCACGGTGGTGCAGTGAGTAGCGCTGCTGCCTCGCAGTTAAGAGACCTGGGTTGGCTTCCCGGGTCCTCCCTGCGTAGAGTTTGCATGTTCTCCCCGTGTCTGCGTGGGTTTCCTCCCACAGTCCAAAGACATGCAGGATTCTACATTGTCCCTAGTGTGTGTTTGTGTGTGCCCTGCGGTGGGCTGGCGCCCTGCCCAGAGTTTGTTACCTGCCTTGTGCCCTGTGTTGGCTGGGATTGGCTCCAGCAGACCCCCGTAACCCTGTAGTTTGGATATAGCAGGTTGGAAAATGGATGGATGGATAGTTTTCTCTTTCAGTCACATTTTGATCCTAAAGCTACTCATTTTATTTTATACTGACATTATCATTTATTCATTTAATAGTACAACAAAGTCAATAATATTTGGTTATACATTGGTGTTTTTACAGATCTTTTAGCAATGATAACAAAGTATATGTTTTTTCCCCTAAGCCGTGTTTGTTAAATAAATGAAAAAATCCTAAGAAAACAAAACTAATTTATAATCATTTTTATTTACTTCTTTAAATTACATATAAAGATTAATGCACTTTTTTGTTCTTTTTTTTTTGGCCATTGTAAAAATGTTTTTGAGCTAAGCTTTACAGGCAAGATAAACGTCAGAATAATACAGGGCATAAAAAATCACCTGTTCTGATACACGAAAAAAAAAAACATTTCAAAAATAATATTTTATTTAGTTAAATAGCAGAATATAAATCAAAGGCACACATAATGAATAAATAATAACTGCTAACCTATATGTTTCATAGCATTAATACTATATTACCCTATGAGAAATAAAAATTACTTCCATTTTTATAACTATAAAGTAAAGGGCTTTCATGGGTGGAAAGTCTCACCACTACAGACAGCAGAAGTATGCAAATACTTGGGTGGGAGTTAACTTAAATGTTCATCCATGGCTATAGTTTAAAAAAAGCTACACTTCAAATATGTGTTTGTCGATCAGGAACTGCCTACACACTCTGGGCACATGAGGCCGGGCATCGTCTTGCATCGGGGAAACCCACGGGCCACTGCACCAGCGTATGGTCTGACAATGTGGCTCTGAGGATTTCATCCTTGTACCTAACAGCAGTTGAGGTACTGCTGCCTACCATGTGGAGGTCTGTGTGACCCTCCAAGAATATGCCTCTCCAAACCATCACTGGCCCACCACCAAACCAGTCATGTTGGATGATGACGCAGGCTGCATTTTAATCACCATGGCATCTCCAGATTCTTTCACGTCTGTCACATGTGCTCAGTGTGAACCTGCTCTTATCTGTGAAAAGAATGGGGCACTAAGGCCGGGTTTATACTACACGCAACGCATGCTGCAGCAGACGCTCCTGCTACGCAAGCGTTGAACGGTTTATACTTGTGCACGTACTTTACGTAAATCTGGAGGAATCCAGCAGGTGGCAGTATGAGATAGCATCACAGTGAGAACACGTTTGGCTTCGCTGTGTTGTGAATTGCCTGGAACGCCCATTAAATTCTGATGACACTTTACTGCAATATCTCTGAAAAAAATGTTTAATGATTAAATCCATCAATCCAGGGATTTGTCCATTCCAGCAAGCATTGGGCACGAGGCAGAAACAATCCCTGGACGGGCATCAGCTCATCGCAAGGTGAATACAAGCACTCGCATACACTAGCATCATTTTAATGTCACCAAATCTGCATATCTTTGGAAGGAAACCGGAGCACACTGAGGAAACCCAGCAGGAAAACATGCAAACTCCAGGCAGAGAATACCAGCGACGCAACTCCCTGCGAGTACCCATGTGTGTACTTGTTACAGTGTTCATTATTTAAACAAAATTGATTTATCTGTAAAATGTAACATACATACTTTAATGCATTTCATCATGAAAGTGATAAAATGTAAATCTTAGGATTCTAAATGTGCAGAGTGTTGGAATATCATACATTTAATGTGTTCTGTGTGGTGACCTATTGCTGTCAGGTCCGGAGGAAGCCCCAGAAAAAAAAAAGATGGCACAGAAGATGGTATGTGAGACTTTTAAAATGTATTGTGTCATTACGATCAGGAATATGCTATACTTGAATATAAAAGCACCACAAATGCATTTGTATGTCGGCATTTTGCTTCACCACATTGAACCATTCATCAAACATCAAATTGAATTTCTGTCACGATAGATAGATAGATAGTAGCCAGAGACTCTGATGTCACATTCCAACTTTTAGCACACTGTGTCCCTCCGACTTTTTGCTGGTACTGCAACGCACGCACGGGTCACGTTAATTTCTGAGGACCTGCTCAGAGGACGCGTCAAATGAACGCTGGGATCGCCATGATGCAGGCACGTACGCATTCTAAATGAGCCCTATAAATGAGCCCTAATGGTGGTGGTGCTGCCAATTTTAGTATTCTCTGGTGAATGCCAAACTAGCTGCACAGTGTTGGGCTGTGGACATAGGTCTCACTAGATGACATCGGACCCTCTTTTTGGTTTGGTCAGAAACATGAACTCCAGGAACTAGCAAGAGATTATTTTGTAGGGCTCTGGCAGTGCTCCTCCAGTTCCTCCTCACACAAAGGATCAGACACCAGTCCTGCTGCTGGGTAGCTGGCGTTATATAGCCCTGTCTAGCTCTCATTGTGTAGCAGCTCATCTGCTGGCATCTCTTCCATGCTCTTGAGACTGTGCTGGGAGACACAGCAAACCTTCTTGCAATGGCACATATGGATGTGCTGTCCTGAAGAAGGTGGACTACCTGTGTAACTTGAATTGGCTGCAGGTACTGCCTCATGCTACCAGTAGGAACAAGGACACTAGTAAAACACAAAATAGAAAAGAATCAGTCGAGAAGAATAAAGGAGAGAGCAATTGTCTGTGGCTACCAGCTGCAAAACCATTCCCTTTTTGTGGGTTGTTACTTTCAATAACATCATAGCAGGTCAAGTTGATTCACAATCAGTTATGCTTCCTAACTGGACAGATTGATATCCCTGAAACTTTACTTTGTGTTAAACTGTGATGATTAAAGGATTCCCTAATTATTTCAGCAGTGTAGTTATATATAGTACTTGACAGTAACTACAATAAAACGAAATGTTGGTAAGTTCATCACAAGAAAAAAAATGAAGAACAGATTCATCCTGTGTCATTAAATATTAGCCGATTCAAGGTGCATAATATAAAGATTAATTTTTTTGATGGAAAACTTTTTTGCCAGCCGTTTGTTAATCCTCAGTTAGAAGATGAAATCACTTTTTGATATGTGTGCTTGCATAACTGTCTGGTGTACGTTGCCAATTTGGAAACAAAAATGCATAAACTAGCACACAGATCACAATCGGACATCACATATCTGAAATCTGGCTTTGTATTCTGTCTACATCAAAATGACTACTTATAGATATAAAGAATGTGTTCCCATACACCTACATTATACTGAAGCCACATTTGTTCCAGTAAAACTACATGATAATGAAGCCACATACCATTACTCAGTTAGAAGATGAAACCTGTCAGTCGCAATATAAAATCATATGTCACTAAAATGCATTTATGTTCTGGCTTGCCAACAATATATGGAAGATGATCTGTATTGTATCTTTTTGTCTTTTTAATTACTTAAAAATATCTCAAAATAATCGAGAGTTTACATGCATTCAATTTAATTTATCTGTTTTCTGATTTGTTACATTGCCTGACTGGATCAATTTTCATTGCTTGTTAACCTAAATACAACTCCTAAAATGTTCCAGGTGTCTTGATAACTTTTAGTTAAATATATAAAGCATTGTGGAAACAACAATAAACAGGTTATATGAAAAAGGGGTAAAGAAATCTATAACAACAGTAACAGAGGAATGCAGAACCTGGAAGAACTGTAGTTTTAAGGAAATTAGATACAATACTCCTGATAAAGATTGTGCCTGCAGTTTGAAGTTGCTTGACATTTTCTGTCTGTGGGTACAATGAAAATCTTAAGAGGCTCAACTGTGCATATGCAGGACTAGAGGTCCCAAGGGGGTAAATATGAAACACAACCTATCTAGGTAGATGCTGTTGCTGGTGTGCCAAATTTAGTGATTACCGAGTTTAGTCATACATATAGATTGTCTCATCTGTATCACATTTTTAAAAATATTTATTTATGTACACATGTGTACACATGACTTTTTAAGCAAACTTTGAATGTTTGGTGGGCAGCATGGTGGCGCAGTGGTAGCGCTGCTGCCTCGCAGTTAGGAGACCCGGGTTTGCTTCCCGGGTCGTCCCTGTGTGGAGTTTGCATGTTCTCCTCCCACAGTCCAAAGACATGCTGGTTAAGTGGATTGGCGATTCTAAATTGGCCCTAGTGTGTGCTTGGTGTGTGGGTGTGTTTGTGTGTGTGTCCTGCGGTGGGTTGGCACCCTGCCCAGGATTGTTTCCTGCCTTGTGCCCTTTGTTGGCTGGGATTGGCTCCAGCAGACCCCCCGTGACCCTGTGTTCGGATTCGGCGGGTTGGAAAATGGATGAATGTTTGGCAAGAAAATGTGAATTTGTTAAGATTTTTTTTCTAAAATATATGTATACTTTCAAAATATGAGAAACTGCTTTCTGATCATTTTCACCTATAATCTTAAAGTTTACTACAGAATGCGGAACATATTTGTGCATGTTAATAGACTTGAAGTGTGGAGGCTGAAATGAACAGAAGTCAAAAACTCTACCTTTTAAGGCAAAAGTCTAATTCACTTTTTACAGCTTCTATTTTGATTTAAGATCATTCCAAAATCCACAAAACTTGTGTTATATATATATATATATATATATATATATATATATATACACACACAGTGGTGTGAAAAACTATTTGCCCCCTTCCTGATTTCTTATTCTTTTGCATGTTTGTCACACAAAATGTTTCTGATCATCAAACACATTTAACCATTAGTCAAATACAACACAAGTAACCACAAAATGCAGTTTTTAAATGATGGTTTTTATTATTTAGGGAGAAAAAATCCAAACCTACATGGCCCTGTGTGAAAAGTAATTGCCCCTTGTTAAAAATAACCTAACTGTGCTGTATCACACCTGAGTTCAACTTCCGTAGCCACCCCAGGCCTGATTACTGCCACACCTGTTTCAATCAAGAAATCACTTAAATAGGAGCTGCCTGACACAGAGAAGTAGACCAAAAGCACCTCAAAAGCTAGACATCATGCCAAGATCCAAAGAAATTCAGGAACAAATGAGAACAGAAGTAATTGAGATCTATCAGTCTGGTAAAGGTTATAAAGCCATTTCTAAAGCTTTGGGGCTCCAGCGAACCACAGTGAGAGCCATTATCCACAAATGGCAAAAATATGGAACAGTGGTGAACCTTCCCAGGAGTGGCCGCCAACCAAAATTACCCCAAGAGCGCAGAAACGACTCATACGAGAGGTCACAAAAGACCCCAGGACAACGTCTAAAGAACTGCAGGCCTCACTTGCCTCAATTAAGGTCAGTGTTCACGACTCCACCATAAGAAAGAGACTGGGCAAAAACGGCCTACATGGCAGATTTCCAAGACGCAAACCACTGTTAAGCAAAAAGAACATTAGGGCTCGTCTCAATTTTGCTAAGAAACATCTCAATGATTGCCAAGACTTTTGGGAAAATACCTTGTGGACTGATGAGACAAAAGTTGAACTTTTTGGAAGGCAAATGTCCGTTACATCTGGCATAAAAGGAACACAGCATTTCAGAAAAAGAACATCATACCAACAGTAAAATATGGTGGTGGTAGTGTGATGGTCTGGGGTTGTTTTGCTGCTTCAGGACCTGGAAGGCTTGCTGTGATAGATGGAACCATGAATTCTACTGTCTACCAAAAATCCTGAAGGAGAATGTCCGCCATCTGTTCGTCAACTCAAGCTGAAGCGATCTTGGGTGCTGCAACAGGACAATGACCCAAAACACACCAGCAAATCCACCTCTGAATGGCTGAAGAAAAACAAAATGAAGACTTTGGAGTGGCCTAGTCAAAGTCCTGACCTGAATCCAATTGAGATGCTATGGCATGACCTTAAAAAGGCAGTTCATGCTAGAAAACCCTCAAATAAAGCTGAATTACAACAATTCTGCAAAGATGAGTGGGCCAAAATTCCTCCAGAGCGCTGTAAAAGACTCATTGCAAGTTATCGCAAACGCTTGATTGCAGTTATTGCTGCTAAGGGTGGCCCAACTAGTTATTAGGTTCAGGGGGCAATTACTTTTTCACACAGGGCCATGTAGGTTTGGATTTTTTTTTCTCCCTAAATAATAAAAGCCATCATTTAAAAACTGCATTTTGTGTTTACTTGTGTTATATTTGACTAATGGTTAAATGTGTTTGATGATCAGAAACATTTTGTGTGACAAACATGCAAAAGAATAAGAATAAGGCCTTGCTCAAGGACCCAACAAAGCAGAGTCCCTTTTGGCATTTACGGGATTCGAACTGGCAACCTTCTGATTGCCAGTGCAGATCCCTAGCCTCAGAGCCACCACTCTGCCTGTACTGTACAGTACTTTATATCTTCATATATTGAAATGCATATCTTTTATTCATTTTGATGGAAATTAGAAACATTCCGTTTACACAGGATAATGGAACTATTCAGATACTTTATTCATTTTTAAACCCTCTCAGCGTTAATGATAATGGATACCGAAAGAACAAGAGTAAACAACATTTATTACATTGTGCTTGTTACAAATAGCAAATAATAGCCTGCAACTCTAAACTTTCTGTCAAACCATATGCTTATTTCAAAAGTAATTTTAGAGGTCAAGTGTTGTCATGCATGTATGAGTTGTTCTCTCTGTGATTAAAGTGTACACTTTCAACCTTAATTCAAGGGTTTTAACAAAAAAATATTGCATAAGCTGTATTAAACAATAGCCAGTTTTTATACACAGTCCCTCTGGCATCTTCAGGGTCTCAAAAGTAATTGGACATTATCATAAACATAATGATCATTTTTCAATGCTTGGTTTAAAACCTGTTGGAGTCAGTGACTGCCTGAAGTCTGAAAGTCAAGGACATTACCAAATGTTGGGGTTCTTCCTTAGTGATGCTTTGCTAGGCCTTTACTTCAGCTGTCTTCAGTTGCAGCTTGTTTATTGGTTTTTCTGCCTTCAGTTTTGTCTTCAGCAAGTGAACTGCATGTTCAGTTGGGCTGAGCTCAAGTGACTGACCATTAAAGAATATTTTACTTCTCTGCTATGAAAATCTGTATGTGTTGGGCCATCGTTCATGTGTACCATGAAGCACCATCCTATCACTTCTGTAGCATTTGCCTGAATCTGAGCAGACAGTTTATCCCTTATACACTTTAGATTTCACCCTGCTGCTTCTGTCAGCAATCATATCATCAATACACTCTAGTGATACAAGTCCTTTGGCAGCCATACATTCTCATGGCATAACACTGCCTTTGTCATTTTACACTGTGGAATTCTAATATTGTCGAACATTTTAAAAAACTGCCTAAAACCAATTATTTTAATTTGGCTTTTTCATAGCTACATTTTAGTTATATTCCTAATAGAATATATGGGCACAGAATTATCACATTTTTCAGGGAATCACTGTCTTTATTAATTGCTACTGTTTACTACTCTGCGGTCTATTCTGGTTCTCTGTGGTGGCAATCTGTGCCACCAACATCTGATCAAGGCACCCTGCAGCTACCTGTGATGATGGAATGAAGGCAGATGTCTCAGCTGTCCACGAGACAGACTTCATCAAATTCTATCATGTGAAGCCTGAAAACAAAGAGGACTGATTTGTGAACATTTGTTACGTAGTTCCCAGTGGGGGCTGGGCAGTCTTTTGGCCTTAGAACCCCTGAAGATTTTGTTTTATCTCCAACCTAACTGGAGCCTTTTTGTTTTTTCCATCCTCATGGCCATTTGCCAATACCTTTTTCTTTTCTTACTTATTTGTTAATATTATTGCCTATTCTTAATTGTTTTTTTCTTCATGTAATGTTTTCTTTGACAATTTTGTAAAGCACTTTGAGATACATTGTTTGTATGGAAATGTGCTATATAAATAAAAAAATGCTGTTGTTGTTACACAGATAATGTGTATGCGTCAGATCATGAGCTATTTCTTCCCTTTTCCATGCTTCTCCTCCCCTCATTCTGGTATATGTGGATCTTACTTTCATCTGTGAAAAGAAAATGGTTGGAGAACTGGACAGGCCTTCCAATTCTTGAAACTTATCAAGGTCTGCACCTTGTGGTACATGCTCTGCATTTATTTTCATGAAGTTTTCTCTTGATTGTAGACTTTGACAATGATACATCTTCTTCCTGGGGGGTGTTCTTGACTTGGCTAGATGTTTTGAAAGAGTTTTTCATTGCTAAGGAACAAATTTTGTGATCATATAGCATAGTTGTCTCCCATAGTCATCTAAGCCCTTTGGTGCTGTTGAGCTCACCAGTGCATTTCTTCTTTTTAAGGACGTACAAAATTGTTAATTTGAGCACTCCTAATGTTTCTGCCATCTCTCAGATGGGTCTGCTTTATTTTTCAACCTAATGATGCCTTGCTGTACTTGTATTGACAGCTCTTTAGATCTCATACTGAGGGTTCACAGCATCAGCTTCCATATGCAAATTCCACACTTGAAATCAACTCCAGCTCTTTTCCCAGCTTATTTATTAAATAAATAATGAGGGAACTGTCCACACCTGACCATGGAACAAATTCCCATGCAATTGTCCAATTACTTTTTATCACTTGAGATGGAGGAGATATCATACAGCATTTTTATGATTCCTAAACCATTCAACCAATTTTTATGTAAATACACAAGTTAAACTGGCAGTCTGCACTTTAAGACCTCATTCATAATACAGCTACAAATCCAATATGCTTTGGTAATAAGTTAAAATAACAACTTTCTCAATGTCCAAATACTAATGGGCCTAACTATATATAGATTGACTATGTTAAACTGGAATTGATCCTATATAAACATCCATCCATCCATTTTCTGAGCTTACTCAATTCAGTAAAGTGTAGGGTTATGGAGAGTAGAAGCCTATCCCAACTCCACTGGTCAAATGATTGGAAACAATCCCAGTTAAGACCCCAGGGCATCAAAATGCATATTCCTCATTCAACACACCACGACTTTGAAACGTGAGTGAAAACCCATATGGAAAAAATAAGAGAGAGCATACAAACACCACACTGAGAGCGACACGGCCAAGACATGAATGGGCTCCTAAGCTGTAATTACTGTGTTTTGGTGCTATTGCAGACAGATTTTGAGGATTACATTAAAGATTGTTTTTTAGAATTGAGATATATTTATTATTAGTAATATTTCTAGATCATGAATACTTTGTATGAAACAGATGTTAATATGCATTATTAAATTTAAATTGACTTTTTTATAACAAACATTTAACTGGAACACAGAGCGACATAGCAGTTCTAATAAACAGAGAAGTGCTTCAATAAACTTTCATTCTTAAGAACAGGCTATTTTCTAATTTTTCTCTTGATCATCTGGGTTAGCATTTACCCCAAATCCAAGAAACCCAACAATTTAAGGTTGTTTTTTGATAAGCTAAGCCCTTTTGTTCTTTCACTTGCTTATTAAAACAGATCTGAGACAGATGGACAATAGCAATTAATTTCTTCAATTGTCAGAAACACAACTAACACAGAAAGAAAACTCTCCAAATAAGGCAAAGTTTTTTCGCATGCATTGGAAATGGGTAGTTTAGAAATAGAAAGAAGAAAATTACTTTTCTATCATAAGATACTGATTTACATCAAAATCACTTTATCAAACCATGAAGTGGAACAAAGTAATGTAGCATGGTTATGCAACAGAGAACGTCTATTTAATCTGGCACCGTATTTAACAGTAAAGTCTGGCAGAAGTACATGAGCATTAAAAAGTCTGCCCTGTTGCACTGAGCACATCATCTGCTATAGTTACAGATATAGAGAAATTACTGTCATGGGGCAAACTTTTGATTACAGTTTTAATGGATTTACATGTTGCCTACTTTCTTGGGAATGTCCCTGTATATGTGTGTGTGAGTATGTCACTCTGTGGCCATGATAACTCCAAAGTGAATCACTCAATCCTAATGAATCTTATTAGTATTGTAAAATGGTAGAAACTACCTGATTTTGAGCAAAACAGATACTGTCTCCACCACCTTGGCAATATAATGCTGTAACAACTAAATCATTTCTAGTTTACTGACCTTTCTGTTGGACAGTAACCTGCTGGATGTATGCAGTGGTTCCATCTTCTAGTTGTATGGTGTCCCCATCAATCAACTTTCCATCTATTAGAAAGAAAAAGAACTTTTAAACTAACTTTGACACTGACTTCTTCTGGAGTACACTTTAGCAAAGGTCAAAAGAGAAATGGTACAAGGTCAAATACATGTTTTCCATTACTGTTTCAAAACAAACAAACAAACAATAACAAATAACTCCTGAAAATGAAAGTAGCCTGCAAGTAGTAAGCCCCTTCACACTAGGTCACATTTTTTGAAATGAACACCCACCTCTCCCTCTTATTCAAGAGTCCTGTCTTCAGTTTCATACAAACATAATAATTAAGGACATAGCCAATAAATAGGATATTGTGTGAAGCCTTAAACGGCTAATAAAACTTACAGAGGCAGATTGGTGAGCAGAAAAACATATTTTAAAGAAGCTAGTGAATTGTAAACGGAAATTATTATTCCTATAATAAATGCATTTTTCTGAAAAACTAATACTAATGAATTAATGGGGCGGCAGAAACTGTTTGTAAATAGTTTAAAAAAAAAAAAAGCTAACCAACAATACCTTAATGAAGGGTGATATAATGTCAGCAGATATTGCTAGTTGTGTTTGGTAATTAACCGATCAATCAACATTTAAAAAAATAAAAAACATTGATTTTATTAAAAAAAACAAATAAATTCCATATAAGCAAGTCAAATCAACCCCCACCCCTAAGAAAGAGAGCTAGGCCAACAGAGTAAAACTTAAATAGTAGGAAAAATAAATAAATAAAATAAAAAAAAAGGGAAGAGAATCCACTTACTCAATGTAAATGCTTATTCTAAAATGTTATTGATTAGATCTTGCCAGTTTTAAAAAAAACACAGATCCCCTAAGCGAGAATTTGATTTTTTTCCAATTTCAAATAATATATAACATCAGTTACCCTCTGACATAAAAGAGGCGAGTTAGGATTCTTTCTGTTGAGCAAGATAAGTTACATACCAATAGTGAAGTAAAGGCGATTACAGTTTGTTTGTCCTTCTCCACATTAAGTCCATCTGGAAGTACCCCAAACACAACTATTAATGGATTAGGAGAGACTGTGACACCAAGGCTGTCTGAAAGGCATTTGGTCCAGAATAATGTTAATTTGGTGCATGCCTAAATGAGCACAATGAGGCTGGAACTTGATTGCAATGTTTGCAGGTGGGATTTTGCCCTGGGTAAACATTATGGACAGTTTTAAACAAGACAGATGTGCTTGATATATAATTTTAAGTTGAATAATTGTATGCTTTGAGCAAATGGAGCTTGAGTGAATTCTGTGCATTGTTGCCTTCCACTCCTTTTCTGAAATGTTGAGTGAGAGATCTTTCCCAGCTGTCCTCTGAGATCTTTGAAAGAAAGGGACTTTTATGTTTTTATATATCATGGAGATGCTGTCCAAGTCCTCAAGACTGATCGATAATTTTTCTGGATTAGAAGTAGGTAGGAGGTGAGGAAAAATAGTTTTATCAAGCAAAGTTTTAAATTTGGAGGTAGTGAAATAAATGTTTTCCTGGAGAGTTAAATTTGGAATGTAACTGTTTGTAGGATACGAAGACGTCTATATATAAATTTCTCAGTGATTTAATCCCGAATGTTTTCCAAACATTAAAAACTGTGTACATTCGAGAAGGTGGAAAAAGTTGGTTATTGTTAAAAGGTGCCACAGATAAAAGCTTCTCAATCATGAAGTACTTCCTACATTGGTTCCATATTCTGAGAGAATGAAGCACAATTGGGTTTTATTATATTGGTGAAAACTTGTATTTACTGGGGCACAAAGCAAGGAATATAAAGTAGTACTGCAGGATTTTATTTCTATTGCGGACCAAGCCTGTGTGTGTTCATCTATTTGTGTCAATATCCAGGGTTTTTTACCTTGCATATTTGCTGCCCAGTAATAAAACTGAAAGTTAGGTAGAGCCATGCCACCTTCTGCCTTAGGTCTTTGTAGGGTTGCCCTTTGGATATGTAGATGTTTTGAATTCCAAATAAATGCAGTTATGATTGAATCTGAGATCTTAAAAAATGATGTATTGATATATATGGGAATGCTTTACAATAGAAAAAGAAGCTTAGGAAGGATACTAATCTTGACAGTGTTAATTCTTCCAGCTAAAGTGAGATGGAGGGTAGACCATCTAGGCAAGTCTTGCTTAAGTTTTTCCATGCAGACAGCAAAATGTTGTCGATAAAGAACTTTGTTTACTTGTGATGTTTACCCCTAGGTATTTAAACTGATCTGCGATGATAAAAGGGAAGGTGTCCAATCTAGTGTGCTAGAGAGTTCACTGGAAAGAGCACACTTTTATTCAAATGAATTCTAAGACCAGAAATTTTTTTGAAATTCTGTTAGTGCTGTTAGGACTGCCCACACAGTATTTTGTGGATCTGACATATATAGTACCATATCATCTGCATATAGTGAAATTTTCTGTTGAAGTTCTTCCTGATAATCCCCTATATCTCATAAGCATTTTGACAGTGAACTGCCAGTGGCTCAATGACGATTTCAAAAAGCAGTGGTGACAAGGAACATCCTTGTCTAGTACCCAGTTCTAGTTTGAAGTAGTCTGAAATAATGTTGTTAATACAAACTGAAGCTTCTGGACTGGTATATAGTAGTTTGATCCATGCACATATGTTCGGGCCAAACCCAAATTTCTCCAATGTAGTGAAAACGTAGTTCCATTCAACCATATCAAATGCTTTTTCTGCATCCAAAGATAAGATTATCTCTGGGGTGTTAGACTTTGTGGGTAAATATATTATATTAAATAAGCATTGAATATTTGAAGCTAAGTGTTTGCCTTTAATAAACCCAGTTTGGTCTTATGATATTACTGAAGGAAGCACTTTCTCAATCCTTCTAGCTAGGACTTTAGAGAGTATCTTAACATCATTATTCAAAACTGACATTAGTCTATATGATGTACATTGTAATAAGTCCTTATTTTGCTTAGGAAAAATGGTAATTAACGCTTGGCGAAGGTAGAATTTTATTGTCTCTAGCTTCTGTAAATGTTGCTAATAAAAAGGGGAGCTAACTTAATTGAGAAATTTTTATAAAATTCAGCAGGGTAGCCATCAGGGCCTGCTGCTTTCCCACTCTGAAGTGAACTTATAGCATCTAGTAATTCTGATTTTCATCCAATTCCTCTGCACTGAGAGTATCTAGTTGTGGTATCCGTAATGTATCAGAAAACGCATTAGATTGTGTCTTTTCTCTCTATTATAAAGAAAAAAAATCTTGGGAGGGAGACGAGACGTGATCTTCTCGGAAGACAATTTGACGTCCCGCAAGAGACACTTTATTGTCACATAAGTCAAGGCAGCGAGACATTTAAAACAAGTTCACGGACTTCTAACCATGCAGTTGTTGGAATGTTTTTGGCAGAAAGACATCATGAGCTCCCAGCTCTTAAAACAAGCAGAACAAGCAGCTCGCCATCAGCAACAGAAAGCCAGCAGATGATTCGACTGCTTCTGCTTAGTGTGCGTTCAGTCCCCTATTAACAATGCGAACGGTAGAGACACGAAGTGGCAAAAGGACAGCTGCTGTACAGGCTTTTAAATGATCGACGTGCAGCGCGACAAACAGAACACGCAGCTCGCCAGCAGCAGACAGCCATAGCCGATCCGACAGTATCTCCTTAGGGTGCGTTCAGCTGACCCTCCCCCCTTCACAACACAAGCAGCGTTATACGTCCTGCGAGAAAGATTTAACCACGCCCGGGACTGGAAATAAAGGACATGTTTGGTTTTTACAAAAGTAAAGTAAAGTAAAAGTGAAAATAATGCATATGTAACAATTCACATGAAAATAACAAACTCTTTAAGTTGTATAAACGGTACACCAACCCCGGGGGAGGGCGAGCGAAGTGAGCAGAGTATGGAGCCCCCTAGTCTTCATTAAACTGAGTACAATAAAAGAACTTATAGTAGTCTTTAAATATGTGCATTATGTTTTTATGGTCAATGATTTTGTCTCCGTCTGTGTTGGCAATTACTGGTATTGCATTATGAACTTCCTGCTTGTGGATTTGTTGAGCTAAAATCTTACTAGCCTTCTCTCTGTGTTCAATAGTAATGTTGTCTTGATTTAAAAATGAGCTCTTCTGTTTCTTTAGTTGTCAAGAGGTTGAGTTCTGTATGTAAAGCCCGTCTTTTCCTATGAAGTGCCTCATTTGGACACCTGGCATGCTTTTGATCTGTTCTGTTAATTTCACCGATTAGCACCGATACCTTCTTGGTTTCCCATTTATTTTTGTAGGAAAGATATGAAATAATCTGTCCTCTTAAGAAAGCCTTCAGAATTTCCCCAGAGTATTCCTGCAGAGACCTCCGAGGATGTATCTGTCTCTTTAAAAAAAAAAAAAAAAAATTGCTTTTGCTTGGATATAAATTCTGTACAGTTCTCGTCTGGTAATAAAAGTGGGTTAAGATGCCAGCTGCGAGAGGAGTATGTGGGGCATAGTAATTTAAGCTCCATGATCAAAGGGGTGTGGTTGGAGATAACAACAGCATTGAACTTAAAAGATTTAATCATAGGCAAGAAATTTTTATCTATAAAGAAATAATCAATTCTTGAATAACAGTGATGCACTGGTGAATAGAAGGAATATGCTCTTCAGCTTGGGTTTAGAAATCTCCAGGGGTCTGATAAGTTGTGATCTGTTACAAACTATGTTAATTGTTTTTGCAGTGTTAGATGTCATTGCCCCTGTGGCAGGAGACCTACCATTGTCCCTGTGGCAGGATACCTATCTAAGTCTGGATTTAAAACACAATTAAAGTCACCAACCATTATAATTTTAATGAGTGTTCACATTGGGAATGGATGCAAATATGTTTTGGATGAAGTCCCTATCATCCACATTAGGTGTGTAGATATTTATCAAAATCAATTTACAGTTAAAAAAAATTACCCATGACGATCACAATCTAATACTACAAATGAGATTGTTCTATGTATAAGCATTCCCACATCTCTAGTTTTCTTTGTAAAGCTGGAATGGAATAATTTGGCTAGGCCAGTCCAGTCTCTGAGCAACCAAAACTGATCCTTACTTAATAAGTGTAAAAATACTATTTTAGATTTAGTCCTGTTAAGTGAGAGAATACTTTTTCTCTTTAATTCATGATTGAGACCTTTAACATTCTAGCTCATAAAGTTAACTGTTTGGTCATGGAGACATTGCTTCTGAACCTTTGATGAAATTTTGTAGTCTAAATTTAAGATAGTACATTATTACATAAGATTGCCTTGATCTTAATTTCCAATTTTTCCAGGAGTTATTGTCATAAAGGCTATTTTTACGTTGGCTCTTACAATTATAAGGATTAAAAGGATAGATTGCTTGCCCTCCTTCTCTCCCCTCATTTTAACCCCAATGTGAGGCTAGACCTCGATTCACAAAGTCCCAGTCCTCTGATATACCTAGTGACAGATCACGTCCAAAGCAAAACAAGCCCCCCAGCAACAGTGTATAAACCCTAATACAATAAACCAAGGGCATGATATTAAACAGTCCCCCATGAAAAAAAATACACATTAATCAACATCTTCATCAGCAGAATCTGACTCATCAACAATATGTAAAACTTAGTTTAAAGAGCAGTTCTTTTGATGATAGTGGTAGCTGTTATTTAATGCCATATTGTAAAGAAAAAAGAAATGTCAAATGCAACACAATCATTTCATCTTGCAGTCTTTGCTGACATCTAGCGGATACAATCAAACAATACACTCTAGACAAGTTTTGACGATGCCTAATAGTGCCAGCCACCCAACCGTTGACATCAATAGCCTTGAAAGTATTAAGCTAGAATTTAAAGCTTGTAATAAAAGTTACTGCTATGCATTTTTGTAAATGTAATTTTAGAGTATACTATTACTGTTTTTATGAATAATCGCATTGTGCAAGGTATAAAAAGTTTCTTTTTAAATAAAACAGTTGCACTTTTGAACAAAAACATTGCATAAAAGAAAAAGATTAATCAAAACAACTATTGGCCTACTAATTGATTGTCAAAATAACTGTTAGTTGCATCCCTATAGCAATGTTCAACTGTGTTTGGCTTTATACGTTGAATACTGTAAGAAATAAGAAAATGCTTAAGTAATACAGATGCAATTTTATTAATAACTGAACTCTGCAAGTCAGCTCAAAGAGCTACAAGCAATCACCTATGTAAATTCTTATTACATTTCATTAGCTGGCCTGTATAAACACTAATTCACTAATACAATATGTTTTCTTCCATAAACAAAATGTGAAAAATGACAGAAGCTTAATGTAAATTGCACTTTACAGATTTCAAATAGCAAGTAGATATATTCTTTTAACTTCTAAAACTGCAAAATTAAACTGATGCACACAAGATGAAATGTTTGTCTACTATGATATACTAATACGGGAGCCCTTGGTGCTTGTACATTTGAAGGGGCTGACATGACAAGAAAACATTGCACAGATTCTTCACATAAAAATAAACTTCATATATTCCCTTAGGTACCTCAGTTTACACATTAATTGATTTTTGTACCTACTCAATTCAATTTACACTATAGTGCCAGCTTCTGGTGACAGAAACACTGAAAAGAAGATTTTTGTCATATCTATGCTATGAACCACTCACTTATCTCAAATTTCCACTTACCTTTGATAGCCTGCTGAATAAAAGAAGTGGAACCATCACTGAGTGTTACAGCTAGACTTTCCATTGTTCACAAGACCTCAATTTGGAAAAGAAAAGGAAAAAAAAATTTCTAAACGGTACAGTCTGAAATCTACATTGTGTCTCAATCCTTGTGAATACGTACAAACTTTCATTAATGTAGTTGTTGTGAAGGGCTCATTTACACCAAAAAATCAACCTGACTGGGACATCTTTGGAGTATGAAGGGACAGGAAAACAAAAGTATGCAGAAAAAAACAATATAAGGAGAATGTGAAAACTTCACATATACGATTTATGAGCCAGGATACAAACTGAGGACTTTGGGAGCTATGAGACACGACCATCATTAAAATTTAGAAAAACACAAAACTTTACCTACAAAACCAATATATGTCATCTTAAAGATAACCACTAATAAATTATGAAACATGTTTTAGATAAAGTGCATTCTGTCAAAATAAAACTAGTTAATGCTAAAAAAAATTAACACAACTAATGCAAAACAAACTTTAGAGTAGTTAGAATATTATATATTCAATATATTCAATTAGAATACCAGAAATATGAGAACAGGTGGAGAACAACATTAAACATAGTATACAGAGATGGCCATAAAAGGATTGTTGTACATTTCGAATAAATAGATAAAATAGAAACAGTATCTAGGTATTAATCAAAAATACCAATTAAAATCCCTCCTAATACAAACAGCAATGATTCAACAGATTAACTTATCAATTGATTTTCTAACGTTAAGATTTAGAGACAGAGCAACCAATGGATCAAATGATGTTACTTCTTATGCACAATTCCTCAGTAATTTTAAAATAATAAGACATCAAACTTTATTTTTATTTTCTAAAATGAAACCAGCAAAGTGTTACTAGACTATTACAAATTAATTATTGAAATGGTCATTTCTTGTACTTACTTAGAGATTATAGTTAACTTACAGCGTACACCATCATTAGCCTGCACACTAATGGTCAGTTTTATAGATGTTTTCAAAGTGACACTAGTAAGTCTCTGTTGAAGAAATTAGATTAGCACCTAAATGTTTTAAAGAATACAGACTAATTTCAAGAATAACTGCACTGTCAAAATGACATATCTGCACCATGTTAGTAAGTTTATAAAAATATTTTAACATCATCTGAAGCTATATAAAAAAAAAAATAATTTACACACCATTTGTACATATGCCCAGTCTGTTCTGTTCAAGTAAATACCTGATGTTGGATTTACTGCACTGTTAGGTGGCAGGGGCAATCCATACACACTTCTCTGAAAAAATAAAAATAAGTTTTACATTGTCTGACACACAATTTGTAAAAGAGTAACTTTTTTTTAACTCAGGTCACTGATGAATTCATTGATTCATCCATTTTCCTAACCTGCTTATTCTACTGCAAGGTATCATGTAGTAGAAAACTACTCCAGCATCATCACACAAAAGGCTGGAACCAACCATGGAAGGCAGAGGAGTTCATTTACTTGTACAGAATACCTGTAAATTGGAAGACAGAGACTTACCTGAAAAGCACATTTAGAGATGTGGGAGAATACAGGAATATTAGTAGAAAAAGCATGACAAACAAAAGAATATGCGAAATCTAACATCAGTGCCTAGGTTAGGATTTGAACACAGTTTAATCAAAATTGACTGATTAGAAATTCTAATTATATTTTATGCTGAAGAAAATTGCTAGGCTCTAGAATAAAATGTAACACATTCAGCTCAAAAAAATTTGATCATCCTGTTCCCCCGCCCTCCCCCCAGTGTCATGCTTGTCAACATAAAGTATCTTATATAAATTTGCCAAGGCACTGTAATTTTATTTTTTTGCTGTATCTGTCAAGGTACACAGCTAATTATTCTTTTAATTCTGCTTCACTGCCCATTAATTTTAAATAAATGAAAAGTTATAATTTTTACAAAGTATACAGCAAAAATGAGTACACCAACCTCTAAACACAAAATATGTCTAAATTATGATCATTAAAATTTATAAAAAAAAACAAAACAAAATAATGTAATATCTGTAAAATAAGTCAATTAGGCAACATTATTTAACTCAGGAGCTGGAATTGAGTACATCCTTGGTTAAATTCTACAAATATGAAAAATTGTAGTACTTGGCATGTTCACCACTATTTTTTAGTTTAGCAATCATCCTATCGGGCATTGAGTGTATAAAGCATATTGTTACATCTATCCTGTTCCACTCCTAGAGAAGAACTTCCCTAAATGATTTGATGTTTTATGTGCACATCTGTACAACTTTTTCTTCAATATTCCCCACAACTGCCCAATAGGGCAGTAAAGCTGAAGTTATGTGGCACATTTGGCCAATCTAGAACTTTCACTTTGCTGTTTCTTGCGAATACAGCAGTGACCTTGGAAGAATATTAGTGGTCACTGTGATGTTGAAAAGTTGCCCGTTGACCCAGGGTGTAGAGAAAGGTTACATCTTTTATTTTAAGATTGTGCAGCATATTTGTGAATTTATGATGTCATCATGTTACTCCACTGTGTGAACCTTGCATTTCTCACTGTTCTCCTCTCCCTTGCAATGCCATATATTTTGGGCACTATCAGATCTGAAAAGACTGATTTTAGTCCCATGAGGCAAGAGTTGGGTCTTCTTGTGCTTTGGCTTCAGCAGTGGTTTCTTATATTGCCAAGAACCATGCATTACACTTCTGTATAAAGTGCATGTTACTGTATGAGATGAAACAGTCACTCCAGTTTTGTTTTCCACAGCTTCTGCTAGCTCCAAGGCACTTGCTATGTGTTTTTTTTTTTTTGCAGCATGGCTCTTCACCATTGTATAAAAAAAAATAAATCATACTTTCCTGATTAGTACAGACATGTTTCGTTGGTAAATGATAAACCAGTATTGCTGACAAAGTACCACTGTATAGGAACCTCAATTATTTCTTAGATGTAATGAGGGATAGCCTTTTTTTTAGCTTTCAGAGGGGGTGCACTCATTTGTACTGTAGTAACAATTAAAATAAAGCTTATGTTCACAAGGCTCTAAAAATGCATGCTTTAATATATGCTATGTTAGGACTTTGATTAATATAAATAATTACTCTTGACAAAGTGCAGTATACTCCAAGCTTTGTTTTATCCCTGTTGGGATATATAGAGACAGTTGATGTTGCTCAGAAGGAGCCTACTATAACAAGATAGAAACCAACAAAGGAAGGACAGTATGTCAAGTACTATGTACAAACCCAGTCAGCAAAACAAAAATAATTAATTAGGTGCTGTACAGAAAAGAACACCACCATTCATGCCTGGACAGAAAGGCATGTCCTACTCTGACAGGCCATGGGAACTGAAACTCTTCAGTGTTAAACAGCAAAGTCTAGATGGGCATTGATACAGTTAAATTAAAACCAGTGAATCACATACTTGAGTACATTAATGGATATTAACAAAATGAATTCATAACAGAAACAGAAAAGTACTTCACAAAAAGTCTGAGGGAATCTAGAAAACACTGCCACGTTGTGTAGCTGACATGGATACCTTGGCAACCACAAAAATATGACCAGCTGTGATCTTAGGAAAAATAAAATAAACAGCATGGTTACCTTGCCTGTAATATTTGGCATGCTCCCATGATTTCACTATTCAACTATTTTAAGTATTTATGTAGAGACATTCCCAATTGTAAAGTTACTTGATGATACCTTGCCTTAGGCTGTTTCCTGCTTTTCACCCACTGCTACCAGGATAGGCTGTGGCACTCATGGCCCTAAACTGGATTAAGCAGGATTGAGAGTGTTATCAATTTTTCTACTAATTCTCTAACTGAAGAATTACTAGACCTTGTCTTGGAGGTCATAGCGGCTGAAGGTTTTTATTCTGGGCAACTCGTTAGGAAGCCAATTTTTTAGATTTTTTTTTAAGATCATCTTCAAGGAGGGCAGGTATTTTTTAAGTAAGGATGCCCATACTGACACTGACTTTCGTTAGTTGCCTTTTACAGAAGGACAGCGACCTTATTCTAACCTCGGTTCACTTCAGATTTTCACATTTCAGAATCAAAAGTGGTTTGGGCATGTAGAGTGAAAGGCGGAGAATGGCAGGAAGAAGAGGTACATAAAGATGGAAATGCAGGGGGTGTGGGACAGAGTGAGGCCAAATGTGATGTTTGATGACATGAAAAGAATGGGTCTCATCACAAAGGATGCTCAGAGCCACAGTAGATAGAGGAAGAAAAAGTTGTGGGGAGGTGAACAGTTAACATAATTAAACCTGAAAAATGCTTGTTAAACTGGTGACAATGAAGTCTTAACTTTTACTTCACTTGCTTGTTCAGAATATTAAATCCTAAATTGCTTGTTTAACTTCAGAACAGCTGTAACTTAGCCCCACGTGCACTTCTTGTTCATCAAAAACTACCATTATCATTACAATATTTAATTATTATAAAATTTAAAAACCTGGTAAAACATAACAATTAAAACAAACCAGTCTGCTCCAGCTCACAAAATTTACTGACAAAATTATCAGAAATGTAAAATTTATACTGACAGAGTGAAGTCTCTGACAAGGCATAAAATGACTCATTTGTTTTCATAGACAAAAAGAATTAGCTTCTAGCTGAGACTCTTGCTAGAACGAAAAAAATCTAGTACCAAGACTGAGGACCCCTGGGCTAACTTCAAATTCTAATTTTCAGAATTTCTTAGGCTTCTCTTGGTACTCTTTTTGGTTTCAATTTAATAACTTGTTTATTGAACATTTCATGCTTTGTCATTGTTTCTTTCTATTTACTACAAGACAACTGAGTCACAAGTAACAAGCAAGACAACAAATAATCTGTTAAACTGCCATTTTCATCTGTAGGCGTGTACTGCTATTAAGTGGCAACTTTTAAGAGAACAATTTGGTAAAAATGATAAAACAAATTTGCTGAAGGATTCTAATCCTATCCAGTGTATGCTGATGATTTACCCAGTAAATGAAAATCTACATTGGATTAAAATTCTGTCATGGCAGAAAATTAAAATGAACTTATTATACAATAATTGTACATTCCAAAATACTGCAAATGATTTCTAATTATGATAGAGCAAAAACCTGTAGCCATTGAGACCATGCAAGGTTGGAGTTGAGCACCACACTCACACTCCCACACTGCAGCTGAGGCTTGGCGTGTGCACTGACTTGTGTCTGAAGTGGACAGGACTGATTTCAATTACCCATTACCCTAAAATGCATTAAGTGGGTTACAAATAAACGAACTGTGTCTATGTTTCAGTTCTATAAAATGTAACAATATTTACTAATCATTCTGATAAAGTGTACAAATAAGTGAAGAAAAATTAAATGACATTTATTCAAATTCAAGGCTATTCACTGTCAAGAAAACTGATCTTGCAAGCTACTCTTAAATGTTTTACACAATTTCAGCAGGATAAAGCAGTAAGTGATCTAACAAACAAGATATTTTATAAACTTAAAGTAGCTGGGTTACAAAAGGCAGAGGGGATTTACATGACAGATTTGTTTAGTCCTATGATGAGCTGGTGCTCTGCCTTGTGATCAGTGCTGTGACAACAGGCCCTAGCATGCCACTACTCTGAATTAAGCTGATTTGACAATATTATGTTAGGTTATGATTTATTATTTACTTCAAATAAATTATCAAAAGCTGATTAATAAAAAATAGTTTCACCTCAGAGCTGGCAAAGTAGATTTCAGACATCACAAACCTAAAACTAAATCTTTTTACTGCAAGACTTAAAGTTTCAGCCTTACAAATTTGGAGTCTCTTGCTTTAAGAGGTTGGGCACATTTCTTGCTTTTATGTCTGTCTCAAGCTGATAAAGATTCACATTTGAGATGGCCTGATAACTTACTGCTTGGAAGTAACAAAGATAAACTTGTCTGCTTAATCCACCCATCTTGTTATTAGTATCTACTCAGCTTGACACCTTTATCTAACGTGACTTATGAGGTCACGCTATGTTACAAATGTTTACAAGTATGTTTACAGCTGCACCAAAGGCAGGCTAAGGAACTTCCTTAGCCTCGGTGGAGCTTGACATCTAGGCTTGGGGACGAGGCAGACAAATCATAAAAAATAATTGCATTTTTTAGATTCTCATCTGTATTGCTATATACTGTATTTACATCAAATCCCTTGTCAAATGCAGTAAAAAGTGTGTAAAATAAATTTATAATATGAAGCAAGTCTCACATTAACACGTTTACAACTTCAAAAATTACAAAAAAGTACACAAATATTAACAATAATTAAATGACAGAGTGTGTCTATGTATTTTAATTATAACAAAACAAGCACTTTCTTCTTTTAACAAGTTAGAAAATGTATGCATTGCATAGCATTTGGTTGCAAATTAAGCTGATGTCACATTACATGACTTCTAGTTGGGGGTATGTCATATTTACTGACCACAGTTGCTGATCTTGTCACTAGAACATGTCAACTTAAATGACGAAAATTGCTACCCATGTCACACTTACCAACTGTATGTTGATCTTCCAGCACAGGCATGCTTACCTCTTTTTTTAACAAAGGTATGCTACCTGACAGAGCCCGGCACTGTATGAAAGGTTAACCGGTACAGTGAGTTCACTTGCAGACTTGGTCATTTTTTTCTTTTTTAAATTCTGTTGTTGAACTTAAAACACAAAACATCAGACAAACAAGTTTCTCTTCCGTTTATGCGGTCCAAAATGCCCAAAGTGTTTCTTATCACTACATTACATGTATTGTACTTCTGGGTGAGCATTCATTAGATGTAAATTCTCATGCACATAGAGTTTGCCCCTACAACTAAAGACAAAATCAAATTTGTTTGATTTTATGAGAACAAGTCACAAAATACTGAATACAAAATCTACAAGTTGAACTGTTCTCTCTCAAGATAAATCTGGAAAAGATCTTTAACTGAAATATATCCAGTATTTCTCTATCTGTTTTAAGGATTGGCAACGTACCACGTACAGAGCTGATTTGGGCATGATGGATTATAGTATTATTAGTGGATCCAGTCATCATCTAAACCCACTTATCCAGAGCAGAGATGCATCTGGAGCCTATCCCAGCAAGCTACAAATGCAGTCAGGATCAGACCCCTTAAGACACACGTGCACGCACACATATCAGGTTGATTTAGTATCACCAATTTACCTAACATGCATGTTGCAGGAAACCTTTGCAAACCCAAGTGCAAACTCCATGCTGGGAGCACCCAGGATGCAATCCCCAGTAACCTTACTACAGTGTTTCTCAAATAGTGGGGCGCGCCCCTTGACCTCGGGGAACAAGCTTTTTTATTTTTCTTTTAAATTTTTTTTGAATGTAGAATGCACTTTAAATCTTTTCTGTTACATTTAATAAAGCTATTCTTTGTTGTAAATTGGTCCATATTTCTTTCTTTTTTTATTCTCTTATACGTTAATAAGGATACAGTGTTATGCAGAGGTGTACTTATAACAATTTTATAGACAAATGATACTATTTATAGTCGCGTGGGGGGCGTGAGATGTTTTCTTCTTCCTAGGGGGGGGCATGACAGAAAATAATTGAGAAGCACTGCCTTACTAGGAAGCAGCAGCGCTACAATTGTGTCACCATGCACCTCATTCATTCATTAACATGTTTACATTAAATGTAGCCTTAAAACAATTTTGGAAAAAAAAACTTTTTTTATGTGACCTATTTTAGTAACACCTGTTTCAATGTGGTGGGCCTGGCCTTCCCTTAAATTGAATCCATGTTCAGTATCACACAGCTGAACCAACAACCAGCTTTGGCAAACCAGTTATCCACTTCAGATTGCTGCTGGGAGGCAGAGCCCCTGTTGGCAGCTCTGAACACAAGGCTGTAATCAAACCTGAACTGGACACCTGCAAAGTGCAGGAACTCATTCACACTCGGTCATTTTAGGCCAACTAATTTACTATGCACTGAAACTCCATAACAGAGAATGCATGTAAAACTGCACGACAGCCGGTATCAAATTCGACACCGTGAGGCTGGTGTTGTGCCGAAATCATTCCCCAATACACGCAAGTTACGAAAAATAAAGTAATACGTTTTGGGATGGGTAAGGTAAAAAAGTAAGGGCTATCGATTGATTTCATAATTTTACGAGTGCCTGTTGCGATCGTAAGATCACAACAATTTATATGTTGCGTGCTGCTCAGCACTTAATAGGAAATACTACTCGACTGTAACTGTGATAGGCTTTTGGGATGTCGGTATTGCCGCTGCCGAAATAATCCCCCGTTAACTCCAGACTGGAAAGTGAGAATCATTCAAGATTTCATCTGCCTTCACCTCCTGACCTGGAGATTATACCCTAGAAATTTCATGACTGTAGCTAACACAAAGCTACTTATAGGGGGGTGGGATGAATGTAGCACAATACTTGCGGTGGTAACCACTGCCATTTTATCATCCTTGTTAGCAAGGTCAATCGCCATTTACTAGTTGTGTAACTTTTGAAGAAACTGTTTTATGGTATTTACCGTTACGGAGGTTGGGTGGCAGTCTGATTACTTTCACTCGGTTAAAAACAACTAAGAAAGCCGAGAACTCGTGGTTAAGAGGCCCGAGTACGAGTTTCTCTCTATTACGACCTTCGTGAAATACATGGCTACATTTATAAGACAGTGGAAATTTGTTCCACCGAGCTACATCTGGAATGTTCTGTTAACCCCAAAGACGAGTAACAAGCCACGTTAGCGTTGCCTTTTTTATAATATGTGTCGTTCCTTTTAAGATGGGTGACATATTCGTAGGGCCTCCTGCATCGCTGCCAAGACGCAATGTAAACAGGGCCCTGGCCGCTCGTCTTTTTAAAAGGCTTTTCAGGGGCGCGAAGATGACTCCGCTCGCCCAGTTTCGCTCGCGTTATCGACAGCTCTGTCATGATTTACAGCTGCCTCGTTATCGGCGAGGAGAATCCCCTTTCCCTGAAAGACAGTGGCCTCTGCGCAAGTTTGTCGGATCGGCTCAGGAGCTTCTTCCCCCATTTTCCTATCCCATGTCTCCCTCGGCTCGGAGAGACTGCAGCGCAAACTGGGATACTCACCGCCAGCAGCCCGCCATGCACCAGGAGGGAGGACAGGCCCGGGAAGCTGCATACGGGACACTAGCCAACCCGCTGAAGGCGAATTTCTTCTGTCACATTCATATTTCGGTGA